>NC_135959.1:39287048-39462048 GCF_053455715.1 Rhinoraja longicauda | reverse complement strand
ATGCCCCATTTACACAATGTTTGCTCCATATCTTTCTAAACCTTTCCTATCTATATACCTGTCCAAATGTATTTTAGATATTGTGATAGTGCCTGTCTCAACTACCTCCTCTGGCAGCTTATTCCATTTAAATACCACCCTTTGCCGGTAGAAGTTGACCCTCAGGTCCCTCTCACCTTAAGTCTATGTTCTCTGTTTATTGATTCACCTACTCTGGGTCAAATTCTTTGTGCATTTAACCTATCTATTCCCCATGATTTTATACATCACTATAAGATCACCCCTCATCCTCATGTGCTCGAAGGAGTAAAGTCCTAGCCTGCTCAATCTCCACGTACTGATCAGGCTTTTGAATCCTGGCAACATCTTCGTAAATCTTCTCTGCACTCTTTCCAAGTTGACAACATCTTTCCTATAACAGGGTGTCCAAAACTGAACACAATACTCCAAATGTGGTTTCACCAATGTCTTGTGCAGCTGTAACATGACCTCCCAACTTTGATACTCAATATGTAAGAAGGAACAGCAGATTCTGGTTTAAACTGAAAATAAACACAAAAAGCTGGAGTAACTCAGCGGGACAGGCAGCATCTCTGGAGAGAAGGAATGGGTGACGTTTCAGGTCGAGACCCTTCTTCAGACTCAATACTCAATACTGTTGCTGATGAAGGCCAATGTGGTGAAAGCCTTCTTGACCACCCTATCCACCTGTGACACCACTTTCTAAGAACAATGTACCTGCACTCCTAGATCCCTTTGCTCTACAACACTCCCCAATGACCTGCCATTTACTGTGAAGGTCCTACCCTGGTTTGACTTTCCAAAATTCAACATCTCACACTTATTTGTATTAAATTCCAATAACCATTCCTCAACCCACCTGCCTAATTCATCAGGAATCTTTGATAGCCATCTTCGCTATCTACAATACCACCCATTTTTGCATCATCTGCAAACTTACTAATTCCGCCTTGTACATTCTCATCCACATTGTTGATATAAACCACAAACAGCAATGGGCCCAGTACCAATCCCTGAGGTGCACCACTAGTCACAGGCCTCCAGTTTGAAAAGCAATCTTCCACCATCATCCTCTGCTTCCTCACATGTAGCCAATTTTGTATTCAGTCGGCTAGCTCTTCCTGGTTCCCATGCAATCTCACCTCCCAGAGCAGTCTCCCATGTGGACAATTCGAGAGTCTAAGAATAAAGAAGCTTGAATTGCATGTATAAGCACATCTCACCAGGAAAGCAAGGAGGAGTGAAGTAACATAAGGCATGCAACACCTAGTTCAATTATTTCTTTAATAACTAATCTGCTAGTTTTGATAGTTGCAAAGCAGAATGGTCTTATCATAGTATAGTTTGTTCGTACCCTATGTATCTAAAATAGAAGTAGCTGACACAAAGAATTTAATCCAAAAATATTCTGATTCTTATAACTACAGCATAAACTGGATGTGAAAATAAATACCATATCAGCACAGCACAAGGAATGAAGTATATGCGAAGAGAGGAAATTTATTTCTTCTTTTAAAGAATAATTTATCTTTAAATCTTTCCTATTTACAGGCTATGCAGTTTAGTTGTGGACTTAAATTCCCTACATGACAATCTCAGATACATTCACTTCCCCACAGTCTGTTTGTATTTTTAAAAAATCCTTATCTTATTCTCAGTTTCAAACCTGCTTCAGTCAGTCATTCCATATTCTTCAGAGCAACCAACTGAAGTTTTTAATTGCAGTGAATGTGGCAGCTCTCACTTAGTTTTTAGACAGCAGTATTTTTTTTTGATCTTTTCAATATTTTGCTTTTTTATAATCTTTAAAGCTGAAAAATAGGTGAATGAACTAAAGCTCATAAAGTGAATCAAAGACAAGACGAACTTTAGGAGGAAGACATGGGACAAGGATAATGTTTATCTCATAATGAAAGATTCAGATGGTAACTTTAAAAGTTTATTTTGTGGGATATGCATCTTGTTGGTAATACCAACCTTTCTTTTTCATTCCAAATTCACACATCATGAAGTCCCTGGAGAGGCTGGTGCTCACTCACCTGCGACCCCTGGTTAAACCTTAACTGGACCCCTGCAGTTCGCTTACCAAACATAGTGGGGGGTGGAGGATGCCATGTCCACCTGGTCCATTGTTCCTATGCTAACCTGGATAAGCTGGGAAGTACTGTGAGAGTCATGTTTTTTTAAACTTCTCCAGTGCTTTTAACACCATCCGGCCTATACCGCTAGGGAGCAAACAGATGAAGATGCGGGTGGACGCTCCAATAGTGTCCTGGATCACCAACTACCTGACTGGACGATCACAGTATGTCAGGCTACAGAACTGTGTTTTGGACATGGTAGTGAGCAACACAAGGGCCCTACAGAGGACAATCCTTTCTCCCTTCCTGTTCACCATCTGCGCCTTGGACTTCAGATACTAATCGGACTCCTGCCACCTGCAGCTTTCGGATGACTCTACAATTGTGGGCTGCATCAGTGAGCTGAATACAGAGCTGAATACAGAGATGTAGTCAACGACTTTGGTGAGTGGTGAGGGCTGAATCACCTGCAGCTCAACACCGACAAGACTAAGGAGTTAGTGGTGGACTTAATGAGGCCAGGAACACCCCTGTTCCCTGTGTCCATCAAGGGTGTGGATGTGCAGTTTACTAAGGAGTACAAGTACCTTGGAGCTTACCTGGACAGTAAATTGGACTGGTCCAGGAATGCTGAGGCATTGTATAAGGGACAGAGCCGTCTGTACTTTCTGCGTAGGCTCCACTCTTTCAACGTCTGCAGTAAGATGCTGCAGATGTTCTATCAATTGGTGGTGGCCAGTGCCATCTTCTTCGCTGTCGTGTGCTGGGGCAGCAGGACGAAGGCTGCGAACACCAACAGAATCAACAGGAAGGTTGGCTCCGTCCTGGGAGTGGATTCATTGAAGGTGATCTTGGAGGGGAGGATGCTCCTCAAACTGCAGAGCATCTTCGACAATACAGCTGACCCCCTCCATGACACACTGGCCAACGTGAGGAGCACCTTCGGCAAAAGACTGGTTCCAACAAGATGCAGCACGGAATGCCACAGGACATCCTTTATCCCTGTGGCTATCAAACTGTACGACTCCTTCCCCTTCTGTCTTGGGGTAGACTGACTCCCCCCCCCCCCCCACCCTCTCCCCCCCTCCCCCCCATCCCTCCCCAATCTTTGCACATCCCTCATCCTGGACTTCCCACTTGTCATTTAATTTCATGTTTCATGTATCTTGTTGTGTTTTATGACTGTTGGCAAACCAATTTCCCTCCTGGGATAAATACATTTCTATCATATCGTATCATATTGTATTTCGCTTGACAAAATGGTGCCCAGCTGCTTTCTTGAACCATCGCTATTCAGATGGGTACAAATTAATGCTGCAAATCAACATATTCTAGTATTGGCCAACAGATAAGAAGAACCAGTGATCGATTTAAAATTCATTACAGTGTATGACTGGAAATGAATTTGGAGGAGATGAGAACTTGAAGTCACTGTGACTCGTAGATGCTTGAATGTTTGAGAAGTACAGTGATGTAGTGTTGGTAGGTTGCTCAGATGCATTGAAAAATACCATAGACTGCAGCCAAAGTGTAAAAGGGTGAACATTTATCAAGAGTGGGAGGGAAGAGGTGGGGTAGGGGTGGGATTGAGTTGCATTAGAGTCATATAGTATGGAAACAGGTCCTTCAGCCCTACTTGCCCATGCCGACCAATATGTCCCATCTAAGCTAGTCTCATTTGCCCACGTGTGGTCCATATCCCTCTAAGCTTTTCAAGTCCATGTACCTGTCCGTTTCTTTTAAATGTTGTTATTGTACCTGCTTCAACTACCTCCGCTGGCAGCTTATTCCCTATACCCACCACTCTGGATATTAAAAAGTTCCCCCTCAGGCTCCTATTTCCCTTCTCATCTTAAATCTATGTCCTCAGGTTCTTGATTTTTCTACCCTGGGTATAAGACTCTGTGCAATCACCCTATCATGATTTTAAACCCGTCAGCCTCAGGCACATGAAGGAATAAAGTCTCACCTTACCCAATCTCTCCCTTGAGCTCAGGCCCTCGAGTCCTGGCAACATTCTCATAAATCTTCTCTGCACTCTTTCTAGCTTAATGATATCCAGTTTAGTGACCAAAACTGAACACGATATTCCAAATGCAGCCACACCAACGTTTTGTTCAACTGTAACAGAAGGCCCCAACTTCTATACTCAATACCCTGATTGATGAAGGACAATGTACCAAAAGACTTCTTTACCACTCTATCTAACTGTGATGCTACTAACAAGGAACTGCGCACCGAGACTCATATCCCTCTGCTCTTGAGTCACAATCTCCCACATGCACAACCATGTTGACCATCCATAATCAGCCTCTGTCCATCCAAATACATATATATCTTATCCCTCAGAATCCTCTCAGTAACATAGCTACCGCAGATGTTAGACTCACTAGTCGATAGTTCCCAAGGTTTTACTTGCACCCCTTCCAAAATAAAGGCACAACTTTAGCCACCCTCCAGTCATCCGGCACCTCACCCCCGTCTAATCACCCTATCATGATTTTAAACCCGTCTGTGATTCATATATTTCCTTTAGGGCTCTAGAACATTGAACAAGACTGCACAGGAACAATATTTGTGCCGAACATGATGGCAAGTTAAACAGATCTCATCTGCCTGTATTTGATCAATATCCCTCAATTCCCCGAACTTCCATGTGCCTATCCAGAAGTCTCTTAAATGCCATGTTCACTGAAGAATGAGGACATCTTGAATGTCCTCGTATGGAAAGCCTCATATTGGGAGCAGATGCGCCAGAGATGGACGAATTGAGAGAAGGAAATAGCGTCTTTGCAAGAGGCAGGGTAGGAGGATGTATAGTCATGATAGTTGATTGTTTTGTAATAGATGTCAGTCAATAGTCTGTCACCCGTGATGGAGACAGACAGATCAAGAAAGGGGAAAGGGGTGTCAGGGATAGTCCAGGTGAATTTGAGGGAAGGGTGGAAGTTGCCTTCCAGGATGGAAGGCCATGGCACACCTAGGGTATGGATTTGTTCACCTACAACCAAGAATGGTACATGATTGTAACCTGCTACTGCTCATAAGATGTCTTCCAACAGAAAACAGACAAAATGAAAGTGAATGAAAATTCCCAATCATCAGAAGGATGAAAGATCTGATAGTATCAACAATCTCAATCTCTCAGCAGTACGGATCCTGTTTGCTGAGCAAGGGATACCTCAGAAGGTGATTGGCGATAATGGAACCCAGTTCACCTCCAAAGAGTTGAAGGAGTTGGAAGATGACCACTGCTTCATCGTCACCACCTCATCCCCTCACTATCCGAGGATCACAATCTCATAGAGAGAAAGGTCCAGAAATGAAGGAAATGCTTATCAAAGGAAGACCCCAACCTTGCCTTGTTGTCACTCAGAGCAACACCATTGAGAGCTGACATGAAATCACCAACAGAGCTACTGAATGGCAGGAAGTACAAAATAACCCTGCCAAGCAAAATACATTCTCCACAAAACCAGGAGGAAGTACGACAAAGGAGGAAGTACGGCAGGAGGAAGTACGACAAAGACTGACTGATGGTCAAACTGTAGGAAGTTAGTACTTCAACAAACACGCAAAACCACTGCTTGAACTGCTGAGAAGACAACATATCCTCCTCCTCCTCTCCTCACCTCTCCTTTTCTCCACCCTCTTCCTCCCACACTTCTCCCCTCCCCCTTCCTGTTCCCCCCCCCCTCCCCTTTCCCTCCCTTCCCCAGCTGTTACCAATGATGCTGGAGCTTGACCTCCTGGTCTGTCAGCCAGTCATTGGGATGAGAGCAGCATCCAATGGAGGGGGAAGGGGAGGTGGGTGGGGTGGGCGGTGGGCTGCTGTCATCAAGATGATGAAAGTAAGTTTAGTGGACAAAATGGGCAGGAGCATGGAAGGGAATGATGAAGGACTGTTGGATTGAATTGCATTCTAATGCAAGAGTCTTGACAGGTAAGGCAGATGAACTCAGGACATGGACAGACACGTGTGACTGGGACATTGTAGTCATTACAGAAATCTTCTGAGAGGGTTAGGACTGGCAGCTTAAATTTCCAGAGTACAGGTGCCGAGGGGTAGATAGAGGCGGAGTAAAAAAGGAGGGGGTGTTGCTTTATTGATTAAAGAGAATGTCATGGCAGTCGTCCAAGATGATTACTGATGGTTTGTCCAGTGAGGCTACATGAGTAGAGCTGAGAAGTAAAAAGGGGATGATCACCTTCTTAGAAACAGCCATAAACAGTCAACAGGAATTAGAAAAACAAATCTGCTGGGAGATTACAGGCAGCTGCAAGACTAATAAGGTTGTCATAGTAGGGGATTTTAACTTCCTAATATAGACTGGGACTGTCATTGTGCCAAGGGCTTAGAATTTGTCAAATGTGTTCAGGAAAGTTTCCTCAGGCAATATGTACAGGGCCCTCCAAGAGAGAGGCAAAGCTTGATCTATCTACTCTGAGGAAATTCAATCAAGTGACTGAAGCATCTGTGGGAGAGCCTTTAGGGCCCAGTGATCACAGCTCAACTAGGTTTAGAATGGTTATCGATAAAGACAGGGTCGGGCCACAATTTAAGTTTTTGAAGTGGAGCAAAGTCAACTGTGATGATATTAGATAGGAACCTGCTAAAGTTGATGGGAGTAGGTTGTCTGCGGGCAAAGACGTCCAGAAATTGGGATGCTTTTAAAACTGTGGTAACAAGAGTTCAGGGCATACATGTTCCTGTTAAGGGGCACGGAAGATAGGAATATGGAAGCTCAGATTACGAGAGAAATTGAGGCTCTGGTCGGGAAAAAGAAGGAGGCATAGAACAACGATAAGTAACTGGGATCA
Source organism: Rhinoraja longicauda (assembly GCF_053455715.1). Classification (NCBI taxonomy): domain Eukaryota; kingdom Metazoa; phylum Chordata; class Chondrichthyes; order Rajiformes; family Arhynchobatidae; genus Rhinoraja; species Rhinoraja longicauda. The sequence continues at coordinate 39,455,125 of NC_135959.1, read as the reverse complement.
AATGTATCCCTGGAGGAGCTTCAATAACTGAGATGAAGAAAATCAGGAGGGCAGAAAGGGGGCAAGTTAATATTAAGGAGATTTCAAAAATATGTGAAGTACATTAGGGAAAAGAGACTATAAAACAATAGACAATAGACAATAGGTGCAGGAGTAGGCCATTCAGCCCTTCGAGCCAGCACCGCCATTTAATGCGATCATGGCTGATCACTCTCAATCAGTACCCCGTTCCTGCCTTCTCCCCATACCCCCTCACTCCGCTATCCTTAAGAGCTCTATCCAGCTCTCTCTTGAAAGCATCCAACGAACTGGCCTCCACTGCCTTCTGAGGCAGAGAATTCCACACCTTCACCACTCTCTGACTGAAAAAGTTCTTCCTCATCTCCGTTCTAAATGGCCTACCCCTTATTCTTAAACTGTGGCCCCTTGTTCTGGACTCCCCCAACATTGGGAACATGTTTCCTGCCTCTAATGTGTCCAATCCCCTAATTATCTTATATGTTTCAATAAGATCCCCCCTCATCCTTCTAAATTCCAGTGTATACAAGCCTAATTGCTCCAGCCTTTCAACATATGACAGTCCCGCCATTCCGGGAATTAACCTAGTGAACCTACGCTGCACGCCGTAGGAGCAGAATTAAGCCGTTCACCCCTTTGAGTCTACTCTGCCATTCAATCATAACTGATCTATTTTACCTTCTCATCCCCATTCGATTGCCTTCTCCCCGTAACCTGTGATGCCTTAATTAAACAAGAACCTACCAATCTCCGCTTTAAAAATATCCAATATTTGTGAATGTGCTCTCCACAGTCATGTCTGGCAATGAATTCCACAAATTCACCACCTTCTCGCTGAAGATATTCTTCCTTATGAATGAATGAATGAATGAATGAATGAATGAATGAATGAATAAGTTTATTGGCCAAGTATGCAGATACAAGGAATGTGCCTTGGTGCTCTGCTCACAAATGACAACACAAACATACAGTTAACAATTAAGAATAAAGCATAAACACATCAAAACAATAAGGATACAACATTACGGTCTAAACATGTGTGTGAAAATAAACCAGAGCAAAAAGGAGACTACAGACTTTGGTTATTGAGTAGAACTATCACTCGTGGAAAAAAGCTGTTTTTATGTCTGGCTGTGGCTGCTTTGACAGTCCGGAGTCGCCTTCCAGAGGGAAGTGCTTCGAAGAGTTTGTGGCCAGGGTGAGAGGGGTCAGAGATGATCTTCCCATTTCGCTTCCTGGCCCTTGCAGTGTACAGTTCGTCAATGGGGGGGAAGGTTGCAGCCAACAACCTCCTCAGCTGTGCGAACAATCCGTTGCAGCCTCTGGATGTTGTGCTTGGTGGCTGAGCCAAACCAGACCATTATGGAGAAGGTGAGGACGGATTCAATGATAGCAGTATAGAATTGGACCATCATTGCCTGTGGCAGATTGTGTTTCTTCAGTTGCCGCAGGAAGTACATTCTCTGTTGGGCCTTTTTGACTGTGGAGTCGATGGTGGCCCCCCATTTAAGGTCCCTGGAGATGATGGTTCCAAGGAACTTAAATGACTCCACAGATGTGACTATGGTGTTGTTGATGGTGAGTGGGGGGAGGGGAGGGGGAGCTCTTCGAAAGTCTACAATTAGTTCCACTGTCTTGAGAGCATTGAGCTCCAGGTTGTTGCGATGGCACCAGGACACCAGCTGTGTCACTTCCCCTCTGGAGGCAGATTCCTCCCTTATTTCTTTACTAAAGGTACTTCCTTTTACTTTGAGGCTCTTCCCTCTGGGTCTAAACTCTACCATTACTGGAAACATCCCTTCCACGTCCACTTTATCAAGGCCTTTCATTATAGGTTTCCTTTGAGATCTCCCCGCATCCTTCTAAACTCCAACTAATACAGGCCCATACCCTTCGAGTGTTACTCATACGTTAACCCAAACATTCCTGGGATCATACTCGTATACCTCCTCTGGACCCTTTCTAATGCCAGCACATCATAGAACATAAAACATAGCAGCACAGGAATGGCCTTTCAGCACACAATGTCTGTGCCAAACATGATGCCTAGCTAAATTAATCTTACCGACCTACATATGATCTATATCCCTCTATTCCCTTGCACTTCCTTGTGTCTATCTAAAAACCTCTTAAACGATTGTGTCTATTATGTTTTTCTACCACGGCAATGTATTCCACGACTCTCTGTGTAAACATTTGCCCTGCATATATCCATTAAACGTCCCCCTCTTACCTTTTAGCTATGTCCTCTAGTGTTGGGCATTTCCACCCTGGGATAAAATTTCTGACTGTCTACCTTATGTATGCTTCTCATAATTTTATATACCTTTATCAAATCTCCCCTCAACCTCCAATAAACATTCCAAGTCTATCCAACCTCTCCCTGTAACCGAAACCCTTTAATCCAGGCAGCATCCTGGTAAACCTCCTCTGCACCTTTCCAAAGCCTCCTTATCTTTCCTGTAATGGGATGATCAGAACTGCCCACAATACTTCAAATGTGGCCTAACCAAAGTCCAATAGAACTGCATTATAAGTTCCTGACGCTTATATTCAACATCCCTAGCAGTGAAGGCAAGCATACCATACACCTCCTTCACCACCCTATCTACTTGTGCTGCCACCTTTGGTGAGCTATGAACTTGGACTCCAATGTCCCTCAACACATCAATGCTGTTAAGAGTCTTGCTATTAACTGTATACTCTCTCCTTACATTCAACCTCCGGAAGTGCAACACCTTACACTTTTTCAGGTTAAACTCCATCTGCTATTTCTCTGGCCATTTCTGCAGCTGATCCGTACCCCCCTTTATCTTCTGACAGCCTTCATCATTGTCCACTGTTCATCCAATGCTGGTGTCATCAGCAAACGTACTCACCAACCCATCTACATTTACAACCTATGCTGCCTGACCTGCTGAGTTACTCCAGCATTTTGTGAATAAATACCTTCAATTTGTACCAGCATCTGCAGTTATTTTCTTATACAACCTGAAGAAGGGTCTTGACCCGAAACATCACCCATTCTGTCTCTCCAGAGATGCTGCCTGTCCCGCTGAGTTACTCCAGCTTTTTGTGTCTATCTTACATTTACATCTAGGTCATTTATAAATATCGCAAACAGTGGAGGTCCCAGCACAGTCCCTGCAGAATTCCACTGGTCACAGACCTCCAGCCAGAATATTGCCTTCCACCACACCCCCTTGTCTTCTATGAATAAGCCAGTTCTAAATCCAAACGTTCAAATCATCATCAGTTCCTTTCATCTTAATCCTCTTGATCAGCCAACCATGAAGGACCTTACCAAATGCCGTACTAAAATCCATGTCCACTACATCTACTGCTCTACTTTCATTAATCTCCTTTGTACCTCGACAAAAACCCAATCAAGTTAGTGACACTCGACAGGCCACATACAAAGTTATGCTGGCGATCCCTAACTAGCTCATTCTCTTCCAAATGGGAGTAAATCCTATCTCAAAGAATTCTGTCCAACAGTTTCCCTTCCACTGATGTAAGGCGATCTATAGTTTCCTATATTCTCTCTACTTCCTTTCTTAAACAAAGGAATAACATTGGTCACTCTCCAGACTTCCACAACCTTGTCTATGAAGAAACAAAGATTTCGTCAAAGCTCCTGCAATCTTCTCTCTAGCCACCCTAAATAACAGAGTACAGGGTGTACTACAGACCTCCAAATAGTCAACATGAATTAGAAGGACAAATATGCCAGGAGATTGCAGACAGCTGCAGGTCAAACAAGATTGTTGTAATAGGGGATTTTAACTTTTCCAATATTGACTGGGAAAATCATAGTGTGAAAGGTTTAGATGGGGTGCAATTTCTCAAAAGTGTTCAGGAGAGTTATCTCCCGCAATATGCAGAGGGCCCCACACATGAGAGAGCAACACTTGATCTAGTCTGTCTTGGGAAATTGGGAAGGGCAAGTGAACAAAGTGTTTGTGGAGGAGCCTTTTGGACCAGTGACCACGGTCTGATTAGGTTTAAGATAGTGTTGGATCGGGACAGAGTGTCCACGTATTAAAATGCTAAATTGGGGTACGGCCAACTTTGAGATTGTGAGAGAAGATCTCGCTCAAGTTGATTGGAGCAGGTTATTTGAGGGGAAAGGACCATTAGCCAAGTGGAATGTTTTCAAAACTGTGCTGACAAGAGCTCAGGATATGCATGTCCTTGTTAGAGTGAAGGGCAAGGCAGGCAAACGTAAGAAAGCTTGTCTGACAAAGGAAATTGAGGCATTTGTCAAGAATAGGAAGGACGCATGGGACAGGTATAGGCAGCTGGGATCAAGTGCATCCCTGGAGGAGTTTTGGGGACTAAGGAGCAAACTATAAAAGGAAATAAGATGGGCAAAAAGGGGCTAGGAGATAGCTCTGACAGGTAGCATTAAGGACAATTCCAAGAGATTTTATAAATACATAAGGGGGAAAAGGGTAACTAGAGAGAGAGTGGAACCCCTCAGGAATCAAAGCGGTCAACTCTGTGGAGCCACAGGAGATGGGGAAGGTCCTCAATGAGTATTTCTCCTCTGTATTTATCGAGGAGAAGGACAGGAGGGCTGAGGAACTTCAGGCAGTCAATGCAAGCGTCTTGAGAGCAGTCTGTTAAGGGCCTGTCCCACTTAGGCGATTTTAAGGCGACTGCCTTTTTTTGTTTAGAGATACAGCACGGAAACAGGCCCTTCGGCCCACCAAGTCCGCGCCAACCGGCGATCCCGGCACACTAACACTCTCTTACACCCCACTGGCGACAAGTTCTACATTTACCAAGCCAATTAACCTACAAACCTGCACGTCTTTGGAGTATGGGAGGAAACCGAGGATCTCGGAGAAAACCCACGTAGGTCACGGGGAGAACGTACAAACTCCGTACGGACAGCACCCATAGTCGGGATCGAACCCGGGTCTCTGGCGCTGCATTCACTGTAAGGCAGCAACTCTACCGCTGCGCCACCTTGCCGCCCATGATCGTGAGGAGTCTTCCAAAAATCATAGTGGATCTCGGCGCATTGCTAAGAAATCATACGGTTTGAAATTTCTCGGCGACAGCTGGTTTGTCGTCAGGTATCGTTGTTGCTTATTGCGGGCGCTGTCGCCTGCTGTCCCCAGGTTTGCTAGGTTCTCTTAGATGCATTTAGAAGCACATAATATTAAAATAAGTAAAGTCATTTCAAAATACCATAAAATGCTTGCATTTAACCAATTTATTTACCGTCAGGACATTTGACAGGTAGATTGGAGGCGACAGTTTGACGGTCAGGTAAGCGTGGGAATTTTGCGATGTTTAAGGCCATCAGCCATTACATTTAAAGTGGACTCCCAACCCAGATATGCAACCCAGAAACCAGATATGCATCTCCCGTACATTTTCAAAGAATGCCTGCACTCCCCACAAAAATCCACTTAACCACTTAAAAAAAAAATTTTTTTAATACAGCTATTAGTAATCTGGAAGTAAATCCAGTTTATGCCTTGTTACAGTAGATTTTTTTAGAGATACAGCGCGGAAACATGCCCTTCGGCCCACTGAGTCCACGCTGCCCAGCGATCCCCACACATTAACACTATCCTACACACACTAGGGACAATTTTTTGTTAACATTTACCCAGTCAATTAACCTACATACCTGTACGTCTTTGGAGTGTGGGAAGAAACCAAAGATCTCGGAGAAAACCCACGCAGGTCACGGGGAGAATGTACAAACTCCGTACAGTCGGCGCCTGTAGTCAGGATCGAACCTGAGTCTCCGGCGCTGCATTCGCTGTAAGGCAGCAACTCTACCGCTGCGCCACCGTGCAGTACAGTGAAACTTGGTTTTTAAGTAACCCATGCAAGGGGTTATAATTCAAAGGAGTTATACTTACCGACTTGTCAGTGATTTCAGCGAAAACCAGGACGCCAGAGAAGCATTGACAGCGTGGGAATTTTCGCGATGTTTCCGAAGACGGTGTAATCTCGACCTGACTCGGCATTGTCGTGGTCATTGTCGTCGGGTAAAAGAAAATTTTGTCGATCTGCTACGACTTTGACAGTTGCCGGCAGTCGCCAAAACAATCGCCTAAGTGGGACAGGCCCTTCACGATCAAAGTGGTGCTGAAGGTACTATCATGTATGAACGTAATCAAATCTCTAGGGCCTGATCAGATGTATCCAAGCACATTGTGGGAAACTAGAGAGGAAATTGCGGGAGCCCTAGTTGAAATGTATGAATTGTCTTTAAATACAGGAGAGGTGCTAAAATACGGGAGGGTAGCAAATGTTGTGCCTATTGATCAAAGTAAAATTTCAGAGAATTTAATTCAATCAATGGGGCATCTTTACATAGAATGGCTAGTGGACAGAAATGCTGCCAACTAATCAAACCATATTACTGAGTGAAAAATCAAAGCACGTTTGGCCATCCTGTTGTAGGAAGAATGTTATTAAGCTGGCAAGATAGAAGAGAAGATTTATGAAGATTCTGCCATGATTCAAGGGCCTGAGCTAGAGGGAAAAGTTGGGTAGGTAGGATTTTAATCCTTGGAGTGAAAGAGGCTTGTGGGTAATCTTAAAGAGGTGTATAAAATAATGAGGGAATAGATTTCTATCCAGAGTACGGGAATCAAATCATGCTTATTTTCTCTATCGCATCATGTGAATGTACTCATATATGACCAATACAATTGTTTTACTGTATCTCGTACATGTGACAGTAATATATCAATACCCTGCCTATAGCAATAAAATGAAATGTTTAAAAGAGACTTGCAGAGGTACATAAAGAGGAAAGATTTGGAAGGATATGGACCAGGCTAGGCAAGGGGGACTAGCTTGGTTCGGGAACTTGGTCAGAACGATGGGTTGGGTCATAGAGTCTGTTTCTTTGGGGTATAACTCTTTGACTATATCACATTGCAAATCCAGGGATAGTAAATCAGCAGATTACAAGGAGTGAATAAGCAGGGCAAATGACTGAACCCACTGATAACTCCCACATTTCCCTTGCTTGCTATTACGACTGCTGAACTTAAGGCAATCCTGTTCTTTATTTCCTGCTCACTCGATCCACCATTCTGCTGCTCAAGCAGATCCCAAACTCAGTGCCATTATAGTGGGGCAAGCAGATAGCTCTCCGGGCCAAAGTGTATTGTATCACTGATATTGATTGATATATCAGAGGAGAATTAGTGGAAGTCTGCTTATTAGAATCATCTACAATCTCATTTAGATCCAAGCACAAGGCCCAAGTCACTACATATAGAAGAGCAGAGATTTCCCTGGTGACCTGGTTGACATTTATCTCTCAAGAAACATTGGTTCATCTGGTCATTATCTCACTACAGTTTGAGGTGCCTTTGTTGAGCCCAAATGGCTATACTTTCCAATTGCAACGTAAAAATAACTTCACAAAATTGGCATTGTAGCTTTATCCTGTTTTGTATAAACTACACTGTAAAATAGCATGTTGTTTCTTCCCACTTTATCGAGGAGAGGAGTTCAAATGTACAGCAGCAAAAGCGTGCTCATTGAAGAACCCTGAGTAAGTAATTATGTTTCCATTAATATTATTTCACCCTGTTCAGCTGGAACTCAAGCAGGCTGGTTATGGTGATGATGAGCTTAGGTGCAAATATATTATTGACTCGGCCCGACTTGTGCATGCCGACCAAGACGCCCAATCTAAGTTAGTCCCATTTGCCCAAGTTTGGCCCATATCCTTCTATACCTTTCTTATCTATGTACCTGTCCAATTACCTTTTAAATGTTGTGATAGCATCTACCTGAACTACCTCCGCCGGTAGCTCGTTCCATACACCATCAACCTCAAAGTGAAGAAATTGCTCCTCAGGTTCATATTAAATCTTGCTCCTCTCATCTTAAGCATATGTCCTCTTGTTTATGTTTCCTCTACCCTGTGCATTCATCCTATCTGTGCATTTACCCTATCCATTCCTCTCATGATTTTATACACTGCTATAGGATCATGCCTCAGCCTCAACCCTCCATGGAATAAAATCCTCGCCTGCCCAATCTCTCCTTGCAGCTCAGCCCTTCCAACAGCAGGATGACTAAAACTGAACACAATACTCCTAGTGTAGCCTCACCAACATCTCGTACAATTGTAACATAACTTTCCAACTTCTATACTCAATACCATAACCGATGAAGGCCAATGACCCAAAAGCCTTCTTGACCACTCTGTCTACCTGTGAATCCACAATCAGGGAACTATGTATCTGTACTCCTAGATCCCTCTGCACTACAACACTCCCCAGGGCCCTACAATTCACTGTGAATAGTTACTCCAAGTTGCTTCAAATGCTTGATTAACTGCGCTCTGTCCACTGTGGCCATCCGGCTCTCCCAGTTTCCAGCCATTTTATTTCCTCTCCCCATTCCCATGCTGACCAGTTTCCACTCTGTCTCTTTAACTGTCAAAGAGAGGCTAAATTCAAATATGAGGGACAGCACCTCATATTCTGCCTGGTTATTCTACAACCCGGGGCAGCAGCAGTAGAGTTGCTGCCCTACATTGCTTACAGCGCCAGAGACCCGGGTTTGATCCCGACTATGGAATATGTACGTTCTCCCCGTGGTCGAGTAGGTTTTCTCTGAGGTCTCCGGTTTACTCTCACACGCCAAAGACGTACAGGTTTGTCGGTTAATTGGCTTGGTATAAATTGAAATTGTCCCTAGTGTGTGTATAATAGTGTTAATGTGTGGGGATCGTTGGTCAGTGCGAACTCAGTGGGCCGAAGGGCCTGTTTCCGCACTGTATTTCGAAACTAAACTAAACCCACTGGCATGAACATCGAATTCTCCAATGTTAGGCAACCTGCACTCTCTCTGTCTCTGATCTACCCTGGTCCCTTTTTGCAACCCCTTCTTCCTACCTTACCCCCAGCCCCCTTCCAAAAAGCAGAGTGTTAGTCAGCTGGGAGTCCCATTTCACCCACTGCTACCCCTCCCTATCCATTGTGGCTCCCATCTGCCAGCACCACTCATTCAGTTCCATTCTTCACCTTCCTCTCCTATCAGATCAATCTGCAGCATTTGTTCTCCATGTATCACTTCCCAGCTGCTGTTGCTATCTCCTCCCTTCCTCCCTGACCAGATTGTTATCTGCCACATGTCATTGAGCTAGAAACCGGTATAACCAGTTCGCCCTGTTACATCTACCCTGACAACAGTTTGCCTCCTATGCTGCTTGCCATTCTCATTTGCAGCAGGCACATACTACGGGCATGGCTGACGATGCCCCTTCTCTGTTCTCTAAATAATTAGTTGATTTCACTTAAGGCATACCGTGCATCGGCACATTAGGTTTCAGAGGACCTGAGGTAAAAAGGGGTAAAAATTAGGAAGCGTTCCTCCTGTTTGTTCTTTAATGACTCCAAAGGAAAGATTGTGTGTATATTGGGTGAGGACAGGTTTGACTGGACCACCTCCATGGTCAAATAGTCACAATTCACTTTACATACATGAATAATAGCTACTTAGGTGAAATAACTAAGAATTCATACAATCAGCAGTGGGGAAAAAATATTGTTAAAAGGCAACATTGTAGCTCAAAGTTCAGATTAAAAATGTCTCTTAGCTTCATTCCAAACTCCCATTCGATATATTTTTAACAGTTGTGAAAATCCATGGTTGATGACTTATGTTTGCCTAGTGGGGCTTGGAAATCAAACATCCTTATGTATTTTTGGTGTGCCACTCAGGTTCCTGAAAACAAAAGAACTTTATGTTTACTTACATAATCTTTTCTTAACAGTCAGAAATAATGAGTCATTATGAACAAAGCACATTGGTACAATGGTACATATCACGACAAATAATAATAGTAGTAGTTGGTAAAATTTATTGTCAGCAAAGTGAACAAGAAGTTAAGTTTTAAATGCTATCTATAGTTAAATATTAATTGGCACTGACTGTGAGAAACAGTACACAAACCACAGCATGATTTACAAACAATATGTATTCATTACGTTTTCAGTCCGAAACAGAGAATAAGAATCTAATTATTTAAGAAAGGAAAGAGCGTAACTACTAACATGCAATCATTTTCTAGATTACACAATGGTAAAGTTGCAAATGTTTCTACAACAAGAAGAGGAAATGAATGGTACTAACAATGGTATCATGGTATTAATTCCTTTGTGGTCTTTTGTGCTGATGATTGAATGGGTGCATTCCATTCTCAACTGTGTATTCCAACAGAAAAGCCCTCTGGCTGGTGATAATTTCTAGGCCAAAACAAATGGTCAATTTCAGTGACAGAAACTGAGGAAGATTACAAACAAATGCATCGCCTTTCTTATACAAAACATTAAACTATTTTTGCAAATATTAAAAATCTTATCATTATCTTTTAAGTGATTAGGTGCTAAAACTCACCTGACATTGTTACAAATTGGAAATCAATTATATAGAACTTGGAAATGAAAATCCTAGACCAGTGCTTCGTAATCTGGTGAATGGTTCACCCAAGGGTGAATGATATTATTTTGGGGGTGAATGAAATTAGAGGGGGGAATGAAGGGTGAATGACTTAATTTATTCAGATATTTATATATATTTTTCTATACTTAGAAATGGCATTGCCATTAAAGTGGTTAGTAAGCTCTTATTGGGTTTTAATGGCAGTGGAGCTGGAAATTCGATATGTTTTTTTCTCTCTACATATGGTTTTCTTATTTCAAAGTAGCAGGATATTTCCCAAATTTACTGTAATATAACCTTTTTAGGGAAGACCAGATGAGCTAGTGGGATCATAAATTTATAAATGGCAACACTGGAGGATCGACGTAGGCAACTGTTGAACTGTAACTTTACTTTGCGTTGCCAATTTAGCTACTTTTCTACTAGAACTAGAATTCTATATATATTTACTGTACTTCAATCTACCAGCACTTATTTGCATCAAGCAACATGAATTCTAGCTATATTAAGAAGATTTGAGCCCCGTTTTTAGGCAATCTAAAGTTAGATTGTGCCATTTTCTTGTAATGATATTCTGCATTTTCTATTCTAGCGACTTCAGTATTTTGTGAGTTTGATTTGCAGATTAACACACTATGTCTTTGTTGAAGTACCTAAAGAAACCAGCTCTAGAGGAAGGGTGTGCAGGAGGAAGTAGTTCATTTCTGAAAGAGAGTGAAATGAACAGGACTCAAGAGGAAGTGTAAGAAAATAACTGCAGATGCTGGTACAAATCGAAGGTATTTATTCACAAAATGCTGGAGTAACTCAGCAGGTCAGGAAGCATCTCAGGAGAGAAGGAATGGGTGACGTTTCGGGTCGAGACCCTTCTTCAGACTGATGTCAGGGGGGCTGGACAAAGGAAGGATATAGGTGGAGACAGGAAGATAGAGGGAGAACTGGGAAGGGGGAGGGGAAGAGAGGGACAGAGGAACTATCTAAAGTTGGAGAAATCAATGTTCATACTGCTGGGCTGCAAGCTGCCCAAGCGAAATATGAGGTGCTGTTCCTCCAATTTCCGGTGGGCCTCACTATGGCACTGAAGGAGGCCCATGACAGAAAGGTCAGACTGGGAGTGGTAGGGGGAGTTGAAGTGCTCGGCCACTGGGAGATCAGGTTGGTTAAGGCGGACTGAGTGAAGGTGTTGTGCGAAACGATCACCGTGCCTGCGTTTGTATTCGCCGATGTAAAGATGTTGACATCTAGAGCAGCGGATACAATAGATGAGGTTGGAGGGGGTGCAGGTGAACCTCAGTCTCATCTGGAAAGACTGTTTGGGTCCTTGGATGGAGTTGAGGGGGGAGGTAAAGGGATAGGTGTTGCATCTCCTGCGGTTGCAGAGGAAAGTACCCGGGGATGGGGTGGTTTGGGTAGGAAGGGACGAGTGGACCAGGGAGTTACGGAGGGAACAGTCTCTGCAGAACGCAGAAAGGGGAGGGGATGGGAAGATGTGGCCAGTAGTGTGGTCCCGTTGTAGGTGACGGAAATGTTGGAGGATGATTTGTTGGATACGCTGGATGATGGGGTGGAAGGTGAGAACGAGGGGGATTCTGTCCTTGTTACGAATGGGGGGAGGGGGAGCAAGAGCGGAGCTGCGGGATGTAGAAGAGACCCTAGTGAGAGCCTCATCTATAATGAAAGAGGGGAAGCCCCGTTTCCTGAAGAATGAGGACATCTCTGATGCCCTAGTGTGAAACACCTCACCCCGGGTGCAGATGCGGCGTAGACAGAGGAATTGGGAGTAGGGGATAGACTTTTTGCAGGAGACAAGTCACTTGTGAAGGGTGACAAGGAAGCTGAGGATAACGAACTTAAAAATGCAGTTACGTATGTTATAGATGATGACTCTGTTAATGATACAGGCAAGGAAAAACTTAATCTCAAGAGAAAATACCAGGACCAAAGTAGCCTCTCCTCAAAGCTCAAGGAAAGAAAGTGGAATGATGAATATATCAAGTATGGTTTTTTCCTTCCCCAAGATGAACTAACAAACCCCACTCCCTCAACTCAGTGCATGTTTTGCAGTGTAAAATATAGCAACCAGTGCCTGGCTCCTTCAAAATTACAGACTCATTTAAGAACAAAGCATAGCAATCATCAAAACAAGTCCATACAGTTTTTCAAAAACACTCGTATTTGTGGAACCAGCAGAATTTCTTCCAGTCGATGGTAAAGAATCACATTGCGACTAAAAAACCTTTTCTTCTTGCCTCTCTTCAAATAGCACATGTGCTCATGAAAGAAAAAAAGCCATACACAGAGGCTGAGAAAGTTGTCAAACCGTGTTTGAAAATCGTTGTCAATCTACTATATGGTGGAAAGCAAGCAGTGGATAAAGTAGTGCAAATTCCTTTGTCCAATGACACAATGAAACTTCAATCTACTATGATTGCTGAAGATCTGGAGCTTTATCGAGCTGTATCTCTTTTGCTTGCCAGTCAGAGAGCAAACTACAGGTGAATTTATTTTCTCCAAGCTTGACGAATTCATGGAAAATGAACATTTATCTTGGAGCAAATGTGTTGCTGTGACTACAGACGGTGCTGCAGCCATGATGGGGAAACATAAAGGAGCCACCGCTCGCATCAAAGAAAAATCCCATAATTGCACCTTTTTACATTGTTGTTTACATCGGGAAGCACTGGCTGCCAAGAAACTGAACACGTTGCAATGACCAGAAAAATGAGCTGGAAGAATTGTTGCAAGATGTGGTGAAAATTGTCAATGCTATTTGTCCACAAGCAAAGAAATGTCGGCTGTTTTCAGAGCTATGCAAACATATGTCTGCAGATCACATGATTCTCCTCCTGCATTCTGAGGCTCGATGGATGTCACGTGGAAGAGTCCTTGAAAGAGTGCTGTCCCTGAAGAATGAACTGTCTGTACTTTTTACTGAGCAAGGTGACGTGAAAGCAATGCATTTCAACAATGATTTTTGGCTGGCCAAATTGTGTTACATGACTTCTATTTTTGAACATTTGAATCGGCTCAACTTGTCACTTCAAGGTTAAGGAGGTGACATCTTAGATGTCCTTGGGAAAATAGAAGCCATGAAAATGAAGATCACCATGTGGCATATTAACATTCGTAAAGGCAATTTCACCAATTTCCCACATTTGGAAAGATTCCTCAAAGAGTGTGAGCAGGAAGAAAAGCAAACTGATCTAGAGAAAACATTGAAGGACACCATTTCTGACCATCTGCAATTGCTGTCTTAAAATTTTGAAACAAATTTTCCTCAGAAACCTCTGCAGGACTTGGAAAATCAGATGTGGATAGTTAATCCATTTATCACTAGCCACATTAAGCGAGTAGATTTTGGGGAAATGTCAGAAGTGTTGATAGAGTTTCATTATGACTTCACTCAAAAATCATCTTTTGAGATGTACTCCTACTATGGAGACTATTGGATTGGATTACTTGCTTTCCCTGAATACAAATCAATTGCCTTGAAGGCCCTTCAACCACTAGTAATGATGACAACAACTTTCCTGTCAGAACAAGGATTTTCGACCTTGGTAGAATTGAAATCCAAAAAACGCAATTCATTTCAGTATAATGATTTGGTAATGTGGGTTGCTTTGGAGAAGGAAATTGAAGCTTGGTTTGAGAAGCTTGTCACAGGAGTACAAGAACATCCTAGTCTTTGATGATAAGTGTAGAAGTATACTGCTTGTCATTTATTTGTGGTAATCCATACACAATAAGAAAACATTGTTTTTAAGAATCTAATTCTAAGTTCTAAGACAGTTGTTTACTAACTTTACTTTATGTAAACTAGAAAAATTCTAATAATTTTTCTGTTCTTAATTTTTTTGTCACTCCTGGTTGGGAGGATGGGAGGGCGCCAGATATTCAGAACTGAGCACCAGACAAAGATGTGATGATGTTTTGAGCATGCATGCGACATATACATGTCAGTACACATGCACAACTTTTAAAATATATATGGATTTGGAAGAGCCAGCTTCCGGAGAGAAGCACACCAAATATGGCAAGTTGATATTTGGTGGTATTGTGAGCTTTTGTCGGGGAGAGTTATAGAACGTTATATTAGTTGGATACTAATATAAGTATATTAGTTGGATACTAATATATTAAATCACATACTCCATGGTTTTTTGAGCTAGTTTTCCAAGAAAATATTATTTTCCAAGTAATCAAAGCCTGAAAGGGTAGGATGGGGCTGAAGCCCAGTGTTTAGATGTTGGAATGGTTTTTGTATCATTCTAAGAGAATGATTTTCCAACTCCAGTGGTAATTAAACTTTTTTTTCACTCCTAGTTTTCTTTACATATTTTTAGGATGCTCAAAAAGTTGAATAAAATAAACACATAAGAAATGAATTGATTTATGCTTTTTGCTCATGTGACAAAATAAATTATATATAAAATTATACACAAGGGAGAATAAGATGAAAATTACCAAAAAAACATAAGAACATTTAGTCGAGGGTGAATGAAATTTCGTGATAAAGACTCTAGGCTGAATGACACTGAAATAGTTTAAGAAGCACTGTCCTAGACTACCACCTAGACATACTTACAAGATTTTTAAAAAAAAAGAACTCGAGATCAAAGTACAAAGTCCTGTAAGCTTACTTGCTTGTAGGTTAATTTTTCTTTTAATACCCAATTTATTTTTAAGATAGCCTAATGACAATAATTATTCTAGTGGGTGCCACACTGGCACAGCAATAGAGGTGCTGCCTCACAGCACCAGGGACCCGGGTTCGATCCTGACTATGGGTGGTGCCAGTGTGGAATTTGCAAGTTCTCCCAGTGTCCAAGTGGGTTTTCTCCAGGTGCTCCGGTTTCCTCCCACACTCCAAAGACACGCAATTGGCTTCTGTAAGTTGCCCCTAATATGTAGGACATAGAACTAATGTAAAAGTGATCGGCCTGGATTCGGTGGGCCGAAGGGCTTGTTTCCATGTAGTATCTCTAAACTAAACAATTTCTGTGGATTTACAAAGAGCCAAAGGCTTGTGAAATCTTGCAAGAATTCCAGGATTCAAGCAGACGGTCCTTCATAAAATGAATAGCGATGTTAGCAGAGGTTTATGGAATGTCTTCTTTCACCTGTGCACATATGGAGGAATGAGAGTACAGAGATTAAGGTGAGAGGGGCAAGATGGATGAATCTATAAGTTACTGATGTAACACTGTGTTCATCAGAGATGTGAGAGTGATTCCCAAGAGGCCAGCTGGGGCATTTCATTCCATTGATTAAAATTAGTCTTAAATTAGTTTAGTCTGGGAATTTACTAGATTGTTAGAAAAATCCTTTCTGATTCACACATATCCTTCCAGAAAGTGGTGTTGACTCTTAATTGCCTGCTCAGTTCATGGGGAAATGGCGATGGACAATAAAATTCAGCATTTTCAGCGATATACACATCCCATGAACACAATAAATAATAAGGATCATGAAGCAGAATAAAACTGTGACCAGGAAATAATTCATAGATTATGTTGGAATTAACGATGAGTTGTTGCATAAAATAACACTTGTATAAGGCTGTCGATGGAATATCACTCGTGGAATGTCACATAATGGACACTTGCATAAGTCCTGAAAACCAATTGAGCATATCATGATGACAATAACATTAGTAATTTTTATAAATTCTATAGTTCAATAAGTTATCTTTTTTAATATATAGTGAAAATATGAATTGCATGACTTTCTATTTTGTATCCAATAGTTCATTTAAATTACCTTTAAGAATATTTTTTACTCCATTGGCATTACCCAAATAAGAAGCTTTGAATTAAACTCAACTACTTCACAGTCAATTAAGTACAAGCAAAGTATGATTGTTTCTGTAGTACAATAAAGTAGTTTAAAATGAATAGCTTGGGAGTATAAGTGTCAATTTGTGCTAAACGGGGTCAGATATGTTCAGTTGCAGTAAAGATCCACTGGTTTAAAGATTACTTTCAATGCAGTCCGGAGAGAGTGTGGCAGAGTTTTCTGCTTTCTTTTGAATGAAATTATAAAGTAAGGTCCCCTCTGCAAACCTAGGTGGAATCAAGACACAATTTCAAAGAAGAGCAAAGAAGGTGTTCCTCCTTTAACATAGAAAAGTACAGCATAGAACATATCCCTCTCTTCCTTGCATTTCCATGTGCCTATCTAAAAGCTTTGTAAAGGCCACCAGCATGCCTACCTCTACCACAATCCCTGGCAATGCGCTCCAAGCCACCACGATTCTCTGTGTAAAATACTTGCCTCGCACATCTCCATTAAACATTCCCCCTCTCACCTTATAGCTATGTCCTCGAGTGTTGCACATTTTCACCCTGGAAAAAAAGTAATGACTGTCTACCCTCTCTATGCCTCTTATAATCTTACATACTTCAACCTCTGACGTTCTTATTAGCTGAAGCCCTTTAATCTAGGCAGTAAACCTTCTCTGCACCCTCTCCAAAAGCCATCTCATCCTTCCTGTACTGGGGTGTCCAGACTGCATGCAATACTCCAAATGCGGCACAACCAAATTCTTATAGAGCTGCATCATGACTTCCTGACTCTTATACTCAATGTCCCTAGCAATGAAGGCAAGCTTACCATACATCTTCTTTGCACCCTATTTCTTTGTGCTACCACCTTGAGTGATCAATGAACTTGGACTCCAAAATCCCTCTGCACATCAATAATGTTAAGCGTCTGACTGCTCCCGTTTGGCAGAGATACAGAAGCTTGAAAGTGCGTACCACCAGACTCAGGAATAGCTGCTTATTCTCCTGCTTCTGCACAGTCCTTAGAAAGAGAACTGATACACTGAGTAGAAGCATGTTGATGTTAGATTCAGTAATGATAATGCCAAAGTGCCTGAAGGAAAGATGACTAGATTGTATTAGATTTTATCTGTTTGGAGGTCATCAGTCTCGCACTTGTTGTGGTGAATGATATTTGACACATTTGTTTGTGCATTCATGCTGTCCAAGGCCTTGATGCATGCAGATATTAGATTGCATTATTCTCGTTGTGGATGGAATTGAGATAGAGATAGAGATAGAGATAGAGATATAGATAGAGATAGAGATAGAGATAGAGATAGAGATAGAGACAGAGACAGAGACAGAGACAGAGACAGAGACAGAGACAGAGACAGAGACAGAGACAGAGACAGAGACAGAGACAGAGACAGAGACAGAGACAGAGACAGAGACAGAGACAGAGACAGAGACAGAGATAGAGACAGAGATAGAGATACAGCATGGAAGCAGGCCCTTTGGCCCAGTTAATCCACACTAACCAACGATCATCCATAAATTACACACTAGGGACAATTTACAGAGGCCAAATTACCTACAAACTTGCATGTCTTTGTGATGTGGGAGGAAACAGGAGCACCCAGAGAAAACCCACATGGTCACAGGGAACACAAGCAAATTCTTTACAAACAGCACACCTTAAACCTACGTCTGTGCTTTTTGATTCCCTACTCTGGGCAAAAGACTGTGCATTTGCCTGATCTATACCACATGATCTTGTTCACCCCTCATCCTCCTGCGCTCCAAGGAATAAAGTCCTAGCCAGCTCAACCTCTCCCTAAAGGAAAGGCTCAGGCCCTCGAGTTCTGCCAACATCCTCGTAAATGTGCCCTTTCCAGCTTGACAACATCTTTCCTTTCACATGGTGACCAAAACTGAACGCAGTACTCTAAATGTGGCCTCAGCAATGTCTTATACAACTTAACATGACCTCCCAACTTCTATACTCAATACTCTGACTGATGAAGGCCAATGTGCCAAAAGCTATTTTGACCATCCTATCTACCTGTGATGCCACTTTCAAGGAACTATGTACTTGCAATCCTAGATCCTCTGCTCTACAACCTTCCCCAGAGTCCTGCCTTTCACTGTGTAGGTCTTACTCTTGTTAGACTTTGCAAAATGCAACACCTATAATGGATGGTGTTTTGGCAAAAGTCAGGGTAAGCACTTCAATTACGAATATAACAAATATGGAGGAGCTTTTCTCAATACCTCAGGATGTTCCCAATGGTGTATATATTGGATTGTTAAAAATAAAGGAAATATGACTGTTGATTTGTGGCTTTCAAACTCTCAAAAGTGTGGCAATAACTATATGTATTTTAGTGATGTTTATTTAGTTTACTTTAGAGGTATAGTGCAGTACCAGGCCCTCCGGCTCACCAAGTCCATGCCGACCAGTGATCCCCGCACACCAACACTATCCTACACACACTAGGGACAATGTACAATTGTACCAAGCCACTTAACCTACAAACCTGTACGTCTTTGGAGTGTGGGAGGAAACCGGAGCTCCCAGAGAAAACCCACGGAGGTCACAGGGAGAATGCTCCAACTCCATGCAGACTGCATCCATAGTCAGGATCAACTCTGGGTCCCTGGTGCTGTGAGGCAGCAACTCTACCACTGTGCCACCTTGCTGCAATATTGACGCATAAATATTGGCCAAGCAACCAGGATAACTCTCCTGCTCATCTTCATAAGACAATGGAGTATTTTATAGCCATTTAGGGTAGCAGACAGGGTCTTGATTTAATATTTTGCACAATTTGACAGCACCTCAAATAGCAAAACACCTTCTTTGGACACCATTGTGTTTCAGCTGTATTATTGCCAATCAATTCAAAATCTGAAATCAAGTAAGTGTATCTTAATTCCACAACTGTCTGACGCAGGCAAGGATGCCACCAACTAAGTCATAGTCAAAAATACTAATGCATGCTGACATAGGAAAACAGTCATATTTTTCCATTTTTCCTTAGGACAGTTCATCGAGTCTATGACAGCTCTCAGATCACTTTTGTCAGTCCCATTCCCTTACATTTCATGAGCACTTAAGTGTAGAATTTGATTTAGTGTGCTATTTTTGGTGAAGAGAATAAAAGTACGTAAAAAAAATAATGGTTGATCTTTTAACCCAGCACTATTCTCCTGCCTCAATGCCATATTGCTTGATTACCTTTATATTTAAGATCTATCGAAGTCTGTCTTGTAATTACTCAATGACTGAGCCACAACAGCTCTCAGATAAAGATTTAGGATGGCACTGAGATGCAATATAGGGTTTTTGCTATGGTTATTTGATGGAGGCTACTAACAATTTGCTTGTTGTGTTAGAGACAGAGTTCTATGCAAGAAACTGACCCTTTAACCCACCATGTCCATGCTGACCATTAATTACCTATTATTACTAATCCCATTTACTAGCATTTGATCCATTGTCTTTCATGCATTAGCGATTCAAGTGATTGTCCAGATGATTCAAGAAGTTTGTCAGAAAAATTGCATTCAACTTCTCAGGTTGTGCATTCCTGATTCCAATCACTGGATGAAAATGTTCATTTTGAAATCTAATGCCATTACTCTTGCATCTCACTGCAAAATGATCCATTCTGCGGAGGGCTTCAAGTTCTGTTCCTTACTCTAAACTCTAGTCCTCTGGTTTTAGACACCTCTGCTATAAAGAAAAGTCTACTACTATCTATGCTACCTGGGCCCTCACAATTTTGCATACCTCTCTAAGGTCACTGCTCAGTTTCCTACACTCTAAAGAAAACAAATTACCCTATCCAGCATCTCCTTATAACTGAGATGCTCCATCTCAAGCAACTACTGGCGAATCTCCTCTGCATCCTCTCCAATGCAGTAATCTGCTTTCTATGGTGTGACAAGCAAAACTGTGTACAGATAGTTTAGCTGCTCCCCCAGTCATCTGGTTCCTTGTTCTGTGGTGGGTGAAGATTTAAAATTGTAGCTATCTTCTCCCTTGCCTCCCTTAACAGCCTGGGATACATTTCATCAGCTCCTGGGATTAATTTGCCTATAGGTCCGTATAGCCATCTAATGCGACCTCCTCTTTAATTACAGCATTTTCTAATTTTTCCCCATCTTCCTCCCTGAATTCTCCAACTACAATATCATTCTCTTTCATGAAGCGAAGTATTCATTTAAGACCTCACTTGTGTCCTCTAGCTCCACATGCAGATTGCAACTTTGGTCCCTAATGGGCCCTACTACTTCCCTGCTTAGGTTCGTGCCCTTCATAATCTTATAAAATGTTTTGGGATTTTCCTTCATCATGTCTGCCAGTGATATTTCATACCTCCTCTTTGCTCCCTAATTTCTCGTTCAAGTTTCCCCTACACTTACTGCTGAAGGGTCTTCTCTATCTTTAATTCTCCATGCATGCTGTGCGCTTCTTTTTGGTCCTTAATCCAGCCCTCAATATCCCTTCATATCCAGGGGTCCTTGAACTTGCTGTTTGTTTCCTTCACCCTTATGGGAATACAATGGCGCTGAGCACTGAACATTTGACTTTTGAATGGCTCCCACAAGCTTCATGTAAATCTACCAGTTTATTTTTGCCAGGTTCTGCCTTACAATATTGAAATTGGTCTTTCCCCAATTCAGAATCTTAATTTCCAAACCATGCATTCCTTTCCAAGACTATGTTGAAAGTTACAGATTTATGGTTACTATCTTCAAAAGAGATATCCTATTGACACCTTGACCTCTTACCTGGCTACATTCCCTCAGACTGCTCCTTGCGTAATTGGTCTATCTATGTACTATTTCTAATTGCTCTCCTGGACACAATTTAATACGTTTCTCCTTCTATGTCTTGAGCATTGAAGTGATCCCAGTGAATAGTCAGGAACTTGAAATCCCCTGCAACTGTAATCCCTATTACTCTTGCAATTCTCTGCAAAATGCTGATTCACCCTGCGAAGGAGTTTTGATTAAAAATCTACAATAAATAACATTTTAACTCAGTCACATTTAATATTTTCTTTGAT
Source organism: Rhinoraja longicauda (assembly GCF_053455715.1). Classification (NCBI taxonomy): domain Eukaryota; kingdom Metazoa; phylum Chordata; class Chondrichthyes; order Rajiformes; family Arhynchobatidae; genus Rhinoraja; species Rhinoraja longicauda. Next base: position 39,433,824 of record NC_135959.1, on the reverse strand, counting down.
AATTTCGCTGCTTTGTCTGTACAGATAAACACTTTAACCCATTGATGAGTTACAGTTTGTTCATAGTTGTAGAAAAGTCATGAAAAGTACAGATAAAAATGCAAGTTAAATCACACAGCAAGAGCTGTTTAACCTTTAGTGGAGCAGATTTCTGTTCTGTGCTTTATCTACTCTTACTGCAATATCAATCTTGTGCAGCAGCAAAATTCAAAACAGAACTGCTGTTTGAGCTCTTTTTCCTTTTTAGAAACTGCTTTTCCATAGATATTGGAATGATATCAAATTATTGCACAAGTATTTTTGGCTTCATTTTTCTTTCTTTGTTGATAACTTTGTTTGTACCAAGGCAGGATATGTCAGTCTAAAACTCAAAAATGCAGTTGTTGGAAAACACATGAAGAATAAACAGTGCTTAGTTTTCTACCATCCAGATGCTGCCTGACATGCTGATTATTTCCAGAATGTCTTGTTCTTATTATTCGAGATATTAATGCTTCTAAGCACCAGAGCATCCCAGATCTTGTTAAAAATGTATCAGGTGCAGAGAAAAAAATCCTTTTTGCAGAAAGCAGCTTGTGATGGATGGATTGCTGAGATGTATCCAGTTGAAACTCTGTACCTTACCAGCCAGGATAAATTTGGGGCATTGCCTTCATGTGTTGTTTAGAACTGAGTGAAAAGAATCTCAATCTCTTGACAGTTAGGCATCAATAATGCAAAATAATATACTTTTAAAGTTGATTCTTTTCTAATTAACCCATCAATTTCAATGGTTTATTGGGAATGTTTAAACGATAAATATATTAAACATGAAATGTTAAAACAAAGACCAAAAAAATCACAGTAGCTGGCTATGTGCACAACACACCCAGGGTATGGTAAGCAATGGTATTTTCTTGGTGTTTAAAAAGCCGACATGACATTCAGAATAATTTTACAATGTAGCAGTTTATGCATTAGGATGTTTGTTTAGCAATTAATATTTTGAAATAAATGTCGATTTTCTCTTTTCTCTTTTTTTATTTGTATATACATAACGGACAATGCAAGGAAATGGATAGTCTGCCATTCCGATCAGATACACAGGCTTCACAAATCAAACCAGAATGTATTCACACCTCATTGCCATCAATGTTGACCATATGATATTGCCTATTTCTTCCTGTATGGCTTTTTCCAAATTGTCCAGTTAGTGCTAATTTGAGAAAGCTTTGGAGTATTCTCTTGACACTAATGAAAACTAACTAGTGGGAATCCAAATGATTTTCATTTGTAATATTTGACAGCTACTGAGGATGAAAACACACTCTGGTTTGTAGTTGAAATCATGGTGCATCCTGCATCCCTGCAGCAATATACAGAGTACTTAATTTTCAAATGAAGAGTAATTTTGCTTTCTATTTTCATCTAAATTACATCAATTGCGGGCAATCTTATAGAGCTGGACCCTACTTTTTGGATTAAGTAATTCGAAATATTAAAATGCACAACACTAGAATTCCACATAACGAGAATGGCAATCTATTATTGGCTTGGAAGGTGAAAAGCTGGTTCTGTACAGTAATCCACACACGCTAGGATTCTGTTAGTAATTTGCCCCCTAATTAAAAATTTCTCTGTTTGAATTCACTTGATACATTTGGTTTAATCAAATCCTTGCTTCCGTCAGAATAAATAATTCGTTTACACTTCAAGAAACAATAAACTGCCATACTTTTCTTGGGAGCGCGCCGTGATGAAACCGCTGGGACGTTAACCTTTCCTTTCAATCTCATCCATGTCTGACACAGGCGAGTGAGGTAGTAAATGAGGATCCATAAGTGGCTCTGTGCGGGAATTGTTTTGTAACTGCGGCAATGTTTTGTTTGTTAAAATACTCCAAATGAGATAAAATGGTAATGAATGTATATTGATACTTACTAAAGTGTAGTTAGTGTCTGCATTTTAATTTTTTTAATTTTAAACAGATCGTAATATTGTTCCACTTCTCCATACTATTTATATATTTTTAAATCCTCTGGTTAATTTATTAAAGCAGAACGCCTTCCCGAGAATGGAGGACAGGTAAAACTCATTCTCTCGCTGTCTCTCCCTCTCCGCTTTTCGCCTCGCAGCACGCCAGGATAAGCTCCAAGATGTAATGTCATTAAATTGCAAATGCTTTTCATTTCCGACACACACTGTTTACTTATCTGGGAAAAACATATGTTCAGCGGAATCCGTTAAATTCTACCTATTGCCGCGGGTAAAAAGTGCAATGGGAACGCACCCACTGAGCTTTTTTTTCCTCTTATTTTTGGCACTTTGGTTATCTACAAGGCTGCTTAGCAGAGAACTGAAAATGAAGATACAGTATTTGATTAGAGAGAACAGTGAACAAAATTCACACTTTGAGGGTCAGTTCATTGCAAATGATTTTCTTTCCTTAGACATATGCATAAATTACTATTTTTAAGGCATCAGGAGAGTCTGTATATTTTTCTCACTCTGTCAAACATTTAATTTCACGCGGAATATTCTGAATATGCAGAATTCATATCATGGATGCACTTTTAGCTAAGAGGAGGAATGCAGAATGAAAGATAAAATTATGCGATTTGCACTACAAGCCCATTAGTGATGGTGTTAACATATTTCCCTGTTTATTTTTGAAAATCCATAATCTGTCGCCAAGTATTTTTCTTTTGATTTTTAAAGTACGAACCTATGTATTTTCACATAATGGAAACAAATCTTTGCAGATACTGTGAGCAATGTTCTTTAATTTGACCTCCCTTTTCCTGGTGTTATAAATGGAAATCCAATTTTGTAGAATGGCCACATTTTCAGATAAAACAGTCCATAGCTAACAAATTGCAGAATTAGAATGGCTGTGATACCAACTGTTTTCAATTTCTTTATAATGAATTCAACCTTTTGGATATCAGATAAACGAAATAATACTATTTGCTAGACCACTAGCTTATAAAAATATGCAAATATGAATGGCAGTTTTTTAAAATAAAGTTTATATTACGTGTATTTTGCCTTAAATTTCATAATCCAAGGACTTCTCCATGCATGGTTGGTATCTGTCATTAGCCAATGGTACAGTTATTCAACAGGTCCAATTATTTACACCAGTGACTTGAGTATTTACAGTTCTATAATAGTTTCAAGCTGTCGCTAACTAAGAGGGAGGATGTTATAATTGAGCTATCTGACTAGGTCACCATTTCCTGCAGATGTTTCTACCAATTCAATACCATTCCATGAAGGTTATTGCAATAGAAAGGATATAAATGCAGGTAACTCATTCTTTGGCAGCTTAAGGTCAAAACCTCACAGCAGAGAAATTAAATCTTGCGCAAATGAAAAAAGCAGACTTTACGTTATGAACTTTGCACATACACCTTTTTTTCCATTGGTTTCACCATTGCAGATAAGTTAAAGAGGTCATGGGTAGCTAGGGCTCAAGGACTACAATGGCAAGGAATTTTAGAGAGAGAACCATTTGGGGATGCATTCAAATCATTTGTTGGGGCAGCAGATTTTGTGGAGGTGTTGGTAATGTGATCAGACCAGTGTTCAAAGGTGAGGAGGGGGTGGAGAAATTGAATGGACATCTGATTAAAATCAGCTGGGAGATGTCGGAGAATCCCTTAAACAAATATCGACACCAGATGCCTCAAACTTCATGGCATCACACCAGGTAAAGTTGGTCCCCTTTAACTGACAATGAAACATAATTCTACAATTCAGTTGAAGGCAAATTTTGCATGAGAAATACTCATTGTATTTGGAACTGAATAAATGAAAATAAAATAACTGCAAATCTGAAACAAAAACAAAAGATGTTAGAAACAACAGGTTAGGCAGCATTTGTGGAAAGAGAAGCAGAGTTTACGTTTTAAATTCAAGATTCTTGATTGGATCTAGAAAAATAAGAGGACAAGCTAGTTTTAAGTTACAAGGAGGGCGAGAAAGGAACAGAGAGTACAAAGAGAGTAGTGGGGGCCTGGAATGCATTGCCAGGGGTGGTGGTGCAGATACAATAATGGTATTTAAGAGGCTTTTAGATAGGCACATAAAAGTGGAAGGAATAGAGCGATGAGATCAGTTTAGCTTGGCATCATGTTTGGCACAAACATTATGGGCCTAAGGTCCTGTTGCTGTGATCTAGTATTCTATGTTCTATGTTCAAAAGGGAATAAAGGGAATATCTCTGATAGGGTGAAGGCATGGGTTTTCAGAGGGATTCTGCTGTTACAGTCATCTGGTTGAAAGATAAATTAGGGTGCATAGGAGAGAAATAAATAAATGGAAATGTTAAAGATGTAGGTCAGAGGCATTGCTCTGAAAACGGAATCAATTTACATCTGGCTAAATTTACAGCAGAACTGACTATCTCTGATCAAAACATAAAGAGCAACTCACCAGAAGTTGTTGAATGCAACATTGAGTTCCAAGAACAGCAATGTGCCCAAAGGGAAGATGAGCAGTGTTTCTTTAAACTTGCATTGGGCCTTGAACAGTGAAGGAGGCCACGGAAAAAAGGTTAAAAATAGGAGGAGGGTGAAAAATTGACGTGACATGCAATTGGAAAAAGTCATCACAGAGGGGTCACCCAATCTGCATTTGGCTCCTCCAAAATAGAGACCACATTGTGAGTGCCAAATGTTGTGCACAACATTGGAAGAAATAAATCAAGGACGTGTTTCACCCTGGTCACTCCCTCTTCTCCCCTCTTCCATGAAGCAAAGGATGCAGACATGTGAAAACAGGTTCAAGGACAGTTACTCCCCAGCTGTTATCAGGCAAATGAACCATCCTATCAACAACTATAGAGTGGTCCTGAGCTACTATCTGAAGACCTCACTGAAGACCTTTGGGCTATCTTTAATCGGACTTTACTGGACTTTATCTTGCACTAAATGTTATTCTCTTTAGAATGTTTCTGTACACTGTGAATGGCTTGATTGTAATCATGTAGTCTTTCTGCTGACTGGTTAGCATGCAACAAAAGCTTTTCACTGTACCCTGGTACATGTGACATTAAACTGAAGTTGCCACTGCATTTTCTCTCCCTGCTGTTTCACCCATTAATCCCTCCTCATCTTCCTCGGTGGCACTGTGGCGCAGAGGTAGAGTTGCTGTCTTACAGCGCCTACAGCACCATAGAATCCGGTTCAATCCCGATTACGGGTGCTGTCTGTACGGACGGGGTTTGTACCTTCTTCCCATGACCGCGTGGGTTTTCTCTGGAATCCTCGGTTTCCTCCCACACTCCAAAGGCGTACAGGTATGTAGGTCAATTGGCTTGGTATAAATGTAAAATTGTCTCTAGTGTGTGTAGGATAGTGTTAATGTGTGGGGATCGCTGGTCGGCGCGGACTCGATGGGCCGAAGAGCCTGCTTCCACACAGTAACTCTAAATTAAGCTAAACTAAAGTAAACTAAACTAATGAATTGACAATACAATTGAAAAGACTGTTTGAGTCCCCGGAAGGTGGGAAGGGTTGAGACTCTTTTACAGGCTCTGGAATAATCAGTTAATCTTAAGGTGAGAGGGGAATAATCAGTAATCTTAAGGTGAGAGGGGAACAATTTAATAGAAATCTGAGGGGCAATTTATTCACACAGAGGGTGGTGGTATATGGAATGATTTGCTAGAGGAGGTAGTTGCAGTCGATATTATAATTACAATTCTCAACTTTCTTCAGATTTAAGGGGGAGCTCATGAGCAATCTTTTCATTCAGAGGGTAGTCCATATCTGGAATGAACTGCCAGAGGAAACTATAGAAGCTGACTTTCAAAAAACATTTGGATGGATATATGAATAGGAAGTGTTTAGACAGATATGGGCCAAATGCACACAAATGGGACTAGCCAAGAATGCCAATTTGGGCAGCAAGGACAAGGTGGCCTGAAGGGCCTGTTTTCATGCTGTATAGCTCGACTCAATCTACTTGATCCAAAATATCACCCATTCCTTCTATCCAGAGATGCTGCCTGGTCTGCTGAGTTTCTCAAGCATTTTATGTCTATCCGATGTAAACCAACATCTGCAGTTCCTTCCGACACACCATTCTACAATATTTCTAGGTTAGACCAAAGGTCTTAGTGCAACTTTGTAAAAGACTGGTTAGCCCACTGATGGAATATTGTATGTGGTCTGCTCACCACGTTGTTGTAAGGAAGTGATTGCAATGGAGAAAGTGCAGAGGAGATTCTCCAGGATGTTGTCCTGAGAGGGAATGTTTCAGACATGAGGGGAGACTGGATAGATTGATTGCTTTCCTTGCACAATAGGCAGAGTTTGTACCTTATATAAATGTACAAAATTATGAGAAGCAATAAATACTAAACAGCTTTTCCCATGAAAGTCTTGTTTAAAACCCAAGGTTAAGGGCTTATGGTGAGGCGTAAGAGGTTTAGAGGGAACCTGAGGAAGATCTTTTCATCCACTGGGAAGTTGCATTCTGGCATATGCTGCCTGCGAAGATGGTGGAGGTAGGTACCCCCAGAACATTTAAGAAGCAAATGAATGAACATTTGAATCACCAAGGTTTAGTAAAGTACAGACTAAATGCTAGTGAGTGGGATTATATGTATAGCGACTTGATGGTCAACATGGACATGGGATCTGACTCTGTGCTGTATGACCCTATGAAATTACATGTAAGTGCTCTCGGCAGCAAGGGAAGCATGCCAGATTTATTTGCTGCAGGCTAACTATTAGTGGGTTGTTGACATGGTACAGGCCTTCTAACAAGGCATACAGTTGCTCAACAGTATGGTTAGCTCTGATAACATGCAACAATGTGAACAATTAGCTCAGTGTTGATAGCAGCTAAAATCAAAAGCCACAGGTGTAGGTAAATCATTCATCATGAACTTTGCACCCATTTTTTTGAGCTCTCCAAATTCACCCCATTATATTTTCTGATTAATTGTACCAGGTTCAAAAAAGTGGCATCATTTTCAGCATGATTATAGTCTAGTCTGAAAATCCTCAAGGTACGCCTACATTGAAGAAGCTCACCTCCTCTCAAATCACTTTCCAGGCTTTGGCCTGCTCCTCCTCTCTTCCAGTTTTCTTCCCCTCCACCTCCATCAGTCTGAATAAGTGCCCTGACCGAAAATACCATCTATCCATGTTCTCCAGAGATGCAACCTGCCCTGCTAGGTTACACCAGCATTTTGTGTCTTTTTTTGAAAGAAAAAACATCTTTTACTCTGAAATTTAACGAAGTGCAGGATTCAGATGATACTTTGTCCTTCAGATGACATTTTGATGCGCCATCCTCTTGCTTTGTCTAACAAAATCATGTTATAAATGAAATTGCTACCTGTGACCTCAGAACCAAGAAAATCTGCCTCCTGACACCAAACTCCATCTTATTTGTTACCTTCTGCCCTGTTTAAATTGTGTGTGCTTGCATATAAAAAAAACTTCATAGAAATAAATATGTTAGCAACTTAGTCATGGAGGCATAAAGTGTGGAAAAAGGCCCTTCGACCCAACTTGCCCACACCGACCAACATGTCCCATCTGCACTAGTTCCACGTCTGCATTTGGCCCATAATCCCTCTAAACCTGTACTATCCATGTACCTGCTTCTTAAACATTGCGATTGTCCTTGCCTCAATGACCTCCTCCGGCAATTTGTTCCATGCACCCACCACCCTTTGTGTGAAAAGGTTACCGCTCAGAATACTATAAAATCTTTCAACCCTTCACTTTAAATCTATGCCCTCTGGTTCTCGATTCCCCCATTCTGGGTAAGAGACTCGTGCGTCTACCCGATCTCTTCCTGTCATGATTTTGTACACCTCTATATCATCCCTCATCCTCCTGGGCTCCATGGAATAGAGTCCTAGCCTGCTCAGCCTCTCCCTACAGTTCAAGTCCTGCCATCATCCTGGTAAATCTTCTCTGCACCCTTTCCAGCTTGACAACATCTTTCCTATAACATGGTGCCCAAAACTGAACACAATACTCTAAATGCAGCCTCACCAATGTCTTATACATCTGCAACATGACCTCCCAACTTCTTTGCTCAATACTTTGACTGATGATGGCCAATGTGCTAAAAGCCTTTTTGACCAACCCATCTACGCGTGACACCAATTTCAAGGAACTATGTTCCTGCACTCCTAGATCCCTCTGCTCTACAATGCTCCCCAGAGCCAACCATTCATTGTGTAGGTCCTTCCCATGTTAGACATTATAAAATGCAACACCTCACATTTTTCTATATTTAATTTCATCAACCATTCTTCAGCCCACCTGACCAACCGATCAAAATCCTGCTGCATTTTTTGACAACCAGCTTCACTATCTGCAATACCACCCACTTTTGTATCATCTGCAAACTTTCTAATCTTATCATGTACATTCTCATCGAAATCATTGATATAGATGACAGTAAAGGGTCCAGCACTGAACCCTGAGGCACACTACCAGGAACAGGCCTCCTGTCTGAAAAGCAACCTTCCACCATTACCCTTCTGCCTCCTTCAAACTAGAAATGTTAATCAAATTAATTATTAAACTGACCTCACTATCCTAAGAATATCCTGATCGTCACATTGAAGGAGACATTTAAGGTTGGTTGCCGGGTGTTTCGTAGATTTTCAGGAATCCATAAAACATGCCTCCCTTAACCGATTTGGCACAATAGGGTTGTAAAGCAATTTCAGGCATTTGCAAAGGACACTCCTCTCAGTTTTCTCTCTACAGATTGTTGTCAAATATTTCTAACATTTTCGATTCATATTTCAGAGGTCTAGATTTTTGTATAACATTGCTTTTTGCATGTCATTTTGACTTTGGTGGTGAATACTTTCATGAATAATTGATCATAAATTTGTACCATTACATTTTCTAAGTAAGTTTTCCTTTCAACAGGGCTTGCTACTTTCCCTCAATTTCCCTCAATGATTTGGCATCCATCTTTAGACAAACTTTATTCATTTGTGTCACGTGAATGAAGGTGCAAGGGCCGAGAATATTCGGATCCAAATGACAATGGAATTGCCTTAGACTTTCAGCATTATTTATTTACCATAGTTAGTTCAGGTAATGTTCCAATGTGCTTCCAAGTGTCATACCAAACTTAATTTGACACTTAACCATGTAAGGGGACACTACAGTAGATGAGCAAAAGCCTGTAGTTTTTAAAGGTGTGTCTTAAAGGAGGAAGAGAGAGGAAGTTTAAATAGGAAATTCTAGAACTCTGGAATGTCTTTAGGTAGGTGAATCCCAGATATCAATGGTGAAGAAACTAAATTTCTGGATGGTCAAAATTGGGCAGACCAGATACTCAGACTGAATGAGGTTGCAGAACTAGGAAAGGGTGTGTTTGGGAAGAATTTGAAAATTCAACTGTGAAAATGTTAATGTTGGGGGATTTATTTATTAGGGAACAATAATAGTCAGCAATCACAAGGGTGGAAAGTGAGTGAATAGGCACAAACTTGAGTTGTGCAATAGTATGAAATCAATCTGGCTGTAGTATAGTGATGTCTGGGTTAAGTCATGGATTGAGGTTTCAACAGCAGATGAAATGACCAGGAAAAATCAGAATGAGTGATGGTGTCTTCAAACATACATAGAAGGTTCTGTGTCAAGATGCTCCATCTACACCAGTCCCACCTGCCCATGTTTGGCCCATATCCCTCATAACCTTTCCTGTCCATGGTTGGTTTGGTTAGATCTACTATGTCCTTATGTCGCTTTGCTACTGAGTACCAGCAGGTTCTTTGACTGTGTATTCAATTTACAGTATAGAATATATGCTATCGAAAATGATCTGCTAAAGCATTATTATTGTTTCTTAATTTGTCAAAGTAACAGATGGGTTCATCGATGCTTTAAGTACTTGACAAATACTGTTGCTGATGTTTCAGTGGCTTTATCTATTTGCAAGAATGTTGATTTTTAATTTGCCATTATTAACAGCATCGGTCACAAGGCTATATTTGATGATGATTACATTTAATTAGTTAATTAATTAAGTGTACTGATGCACAAGCCTCTATTCATCTTATTAAATATCAACAATGACTGGAATTACAATTCAAATGTACACATATTTAATTAACAGATTTCTCAAATATGAAGAATAAGACAATGTAGAACTGACAACACAAAATGCAACCTCAACTTTATGAAAAAAATGATTGAAAGAAATGTTTCTTTGTAAAAGGAAAGTACCTTTATAATAAAGCTGTGCATGCAAAAAAATCATTATTACAGAACAATTATGTCATATTTCATTTCCTTGTGTGAAACACTGCAGATGCATCTTTTTTTTCCCCAGAAAGGAACAATCTGCGATTTAACACAAGACTAAAATGCACGTGTGCCTTCATGTAAACGCTTTATTGACTAGTTGTGGATTTATACCCAGCCCACTTCCAATTGACCATGCATATTAAAGAATGTAGGCCTAGAACAATGCATAAAAATTGCACTGCAAGAAAAGAATGGCTTAAAATGTCAATTGAAAGAGCGAAGATTTTGTCTGCGTCATGATATGGAATTTTAATTATAAACTAATTTTTTAAAGAAATAGTCAGTGAGAAAATAGATCATCTAAGTGTTGGGGATCATCATCCATCCTGAGCAAGCAGCCAAATTAGAAATCTCAACTGTGTCTAATCTGCACAATTATTTAAACATCACAATGATATCAATGTTCAGTGTACCCAAGGTGAAAATTGAACCTGTGCCCATGTTCACACATCAGGTGCCAATGTGCAAATCTACATCCATGATTACGAGCCTTCAGCCACACCATGAAAATCTGTGCTGGTAATGTTTTATGATTTTTCACTCTGGGGACCCTGCTGATATTAATGTTTTAACATGGAAATTCATTTTTTACTTCGATTATCAATTTTATTGTCAGAATTAAAAATAATGTTTATCTTAAATTGAAGCTTACTCTGTTTAATTTTCCCCTTTAAAATACCCTGTCGATTATGAATCTGAAGAACCCACTGGTAATACTGAGAAGTTAGATCGTTTGCCATCAAGGCCACAAGACTGAGGACTTCGACACAAAATTATTCCTATTACAGAAATATGAAAATACTCCCCACCCTATGAGCATGTGACCACACAGCATCATTAAAAGTGGTGGTGATTTTGTGCAGTGACTTTGGGTGAGGTAATAAAACATTTCTAGAAAAATCACATTTTGTCTGCGTCATGATATGAAATTTTAATCTTTTAATAGAAAAATGACATTTTTCTAGGACTTATGGAACCTCACCAACAGAAAGTACTTATTTTGATAATGTTTCTTTGTGCATTTGTGTTTTAGTTTTCTTATGGAATGAGATGGTACAATTTCTGGTATAAATGCATTAACTTTGACAATATAACAGGTTAAATACATAAAATTACATTGTAAATATTACAAAAATACATAATTGTAAATAAATCAATAATATTCATGCATTAAGTTTAAATATGTTTTGTGTTTTATTAATCCTTTTACAGAAACAAACTATGATGTAAACGTACACAATTAAATTACTTTTCCCCCAAAGAACATGGATGATTCTATTTATCACAGAAATGGCAGTATGCTCCTTAAGAATTTGTGCCCTTATTCCGAATTAATTGATTCAAGAGCATTTGAAATAAATTAGTATTCATAAATGACTTAGCCTCGATTGTTTTGGCATGTTTCAACTTGCAAGAAAATGTTACTTAACACAATAGTTTTGCTGATTAGAATTTACTACATATTTATAAATCGAGAATCTTTCTTTAGCTATGCTTTGATCACGAGGATTGGTAGTGATATCTGTGTCCAGACGACATAGTGAGAGGCAGTATAACTGAAGAAAGTGATGAAATCTCCCAGTAAAGACTTCGAGAAAGGAAGAGTCTATACAAGATGGCCATGGAGACAGACTGACAGAAAGTGACAGCAATAACAATAATCTGGGAAGAAATTACAATTATTTTACTTAAGACTGATGATTACTTTAAAGATATAACATACTAAATCAACATTAACACATTTTAGGAAAATTGTCTTTGCTGAAGGCCTGAAATAATAAATAGAAAATGCTGGAAAGTTAACTGGTCAGGCATTAATTGTGAAAAGAGAAAACTTTTGAAATTTTTTTTAGTTCGAAGTCTTCAAATAATTCACAATACCAACTTCAGTTTCAGTTTTCAGTTTTAGAGATACAGCGTGGAAACAGCCCTTTCAGCCCACCGAAACCACGTCGGCCAGCAATCACCCATACACTCGTTCTATCCTGCACATGAGGGACAATTTGCAGAAGCCAATTAACCAACAAACCTGCACATCTTTGGAGTGTGGGTAAAAACCTAGGCGCTCACAGGGAGAACGTGCAAATTCCATACAGACCCGTAGTCAGGATCGAATATTGTACTTGCGATGTCAGCCTGAGGTGCTAAAATCTCTGCAATGCACAAATGGTCTTCATAGGTAAGAATTGGACAAGATGATGCGTGGGTGACACCACCCTAGGTGGTATTACAGGCAAGATACTACTTCTTGGACTTCATGTTTGAATGGTATGGTATTTGAGGCAGTGCCGGATTAACATAGTAGCAAAAGTAACATATGCTACAGGCCCCGCATTTGCCCCGTACTAAATCGGCAACGCACTGGGGGGGGGGGGCGCTGTGTTGCATGCACTGCTCCCCAACCGTAGCGGTTTGAATCTGTTGGTGGGGCGGGGCGGCGCAGACCAATGGGCAGCCTGAGCGTCACCCCCAACCGCCAACACGGACACAGTAAGACAGGCAGCGAGACTGAGACAGGCAGCGATAGTCGGCATGGATTTGGTGGGCTGAAGGGCATGCTTCCATGCTGTATCTCGAAGCTCTGCTTTGAAAACTGACTCACTCCCACTCTTCAGTGAGGAAGGGTGCCAAAGTTGCAACAGTGACTTTCCACAGATGGTGTTTGATAGCCTTCCAGCATAGAGTTCTTCCAGCATTTTAGTTTTTGTTTCAGAATCCAGTATCTATTTGTTTAATTTGTTTTCCTTTATAAGACTTTAGTTAGGCTTTCCTGGAGTATGGTGAGCAGGTTTGACACCACACTATAGGAAGATGTAATGGACCCTTCATCGGGACTCTTAACTCTGAAGCATTGAAAATTTACCTTGAAATCTGGTCAACATGATTTCATTGAACACTACTTACATTAACAATGTTTTTTTGCTGAATTGGAATTTAATTAATTGCATGGGCTGTGGTCATTGAGATATGCTGTGTTGATAATATGACATTGTTTTATTTTGACTAAATCTGCAATAATGTTTTGTAACTAAAATCTGTGACAGATTTTGAAACAAAAACTACATTCTTTCAGCCATGCAAATCTCAAGTACATACCTTCTCTCGTTGGTATTCCGCAAAAACAAATGTTGCAGCTACAAAGACTGGATGGCAGAGCAACCAAAGAATGCAGCCCTGGTATATTAAAAAGAAAGATTGCTTGTGTTGGTTATTGGTCCATAAAAACCCTTCACCAACATACTGTAAAGCCAAGAATCAAGAAATTATTGAATGTTTCTTCAATTCCAATTTACATGAGAAACTACCAGGCTCTACAGACTACAAAACTCCTGAGTTGTAATATCAATAACCGAAAAGTCACACAGATTTTTTTTCTTCATTCATACCTGCATTGTCAACAAATACTGAGGAGGGGGGTGGGGGCAGTGGATTAGGCTCACATTTTATTTTCTGTTTATCTCATCAAGACGATGGCATAAAATGTGGATTATAACGAATGTAAAGAGAGTAGGAAAGAACCCAAGCCAGCAATTAGAAGGGCCAGAAGGGGCCATGAACTGTCAGTGGCGAGTTGGATTAAGGAAAATCTCAAGGCTTTTTATAAGTACACTAGATGGGTGTAAAACTCTGTTGTGGGCGGTCCTACAGGCACAGCTGAGGGGGGGGGGGGGGTGATCAGGGGGGTTGAGAAGGGATGGAGTGGGTGAGGACGGGGAGGGGTATTGAGGAGAGATGGAGTGGGTGAGCGGGTGGGGGAGGAGGAGGGGGGTTGAGGAGGGATTGAGTGGGTGGGGGGGAGGAGGGGGGTTGAGGGGAGGAGGGGGGGATAAGGGGGGTTGAGGGGAGAGATGGAGGAGGAGGGGGAGAAGAAGGTGCTGGACCAATGCAGGGGAGGTTTTGGACTGGAACCGTTGGGTGGAAAGCTGTCCTTCGGGCCCAGCAACCCTACCGATCCATGGACCTGTTGCTGGGTGGGAAGTGTCCCTGGGGCTGTGCCGGGCCCAGCAACCCTACCGATCTTGTAGGACCCTCTGCCGCCGTGCTGCACCATGGGAGGAGGGTCAGGTGGGAGACATGCTGTGACAGGCGCCGGTCCTCCCTGGGGCAGGTGGGGGAGCGCATCTTTTAAAGTTAGCCCCCCTCCCCCCCCCCCACACTGGCTGCGACTCCCTGGGCCCCCCTCCCTCATTGGTCGTCACTCGGGCGGGTCCTACTGTGATGTCACACGTTGAACATGGCAAGCAATCGGTTTAATAAGGTAATTTTAAAACTTTCACATCTCTCTAACTTGAAAAATATAAGAGCAATTTGAATGAAACCTGGATGAATGTGTCCCCAGGACAATGGTGAGTAAGGTGGGCCTAAAATTGTACAGGTCATGTACCTTTGCTTTGTGGAGAGAAGAGCATACAGGAACAATGGGATACAGAAATAACAGGAACAAACATACGGAAGAAAGATGGATGGATGGAAAGAGGGTGACCTGGAAGAAGGTAGGACTGCTCAAAAATATAGGAGTGAATCTATGCTTGGAGTCGGAGGATGTAGACGAGTACTTTGCATCTGTATTCACAGAGAAGGACTTGGAGGACAGCAAGATCAGTGTGGATGCTAAGGCAGTTTGAGATCGTGAAGAAGGTGGTGCCGCACCATGTCATGAACATTAGGGTGGATAAGTCCCCAAGGCCTAATTGGATCTCTCCCAGGTTATTGAGGGAGGCAAGAGGGGAGATTGCAGGGGCCTTGTCGTGGTTCTTTGTTTCTTCTCTGGGCAATGGCAGTCCCGGAAGACTGGAGAGTGGCCAATGTTGTTCCTTTAGTTAAGGAAAGAAGTAGAGAGAATCCAGGGAATTATAGGCTGGTGAGCGTCATGTGGTAGGGACACTATTGGAGAGAATTCTTTGAGATAGAATTTTCACCCATTTGGGAATGGGCTAATTAGTGATAGCCAGCATGGTTTTACTCATGGCAGGTGATGTCTCACTAGGTTGATTGAGTTTTATAGGGAGGTGACAAGAGAGATTGATGTAGGTGGTGGATGTTGTATACATGGATTTTAGTAAGGCTTTTGATAAAGTTCCTCATGGTAGGCTGCTCCAGAAGATTAAGATGACTTGGTCTTTATAGTTCCGGAACTGACTGATTCATAGAAGACAGGGGGTTTTGGTGGAAGGTAGATATTCTGGTTGGAGGTCTGTGACCAGTGGAGTTCAGCAGAAATCCGTGTTGGGGCCTCTGCCGTTGGTGATATATATATAAATGACCTTGACGTCAATGTAGATGAGTTGGTAAGTTTGCTGACACCAAAATCGGACGAGTTGCAGAGAGTGAGGAAGGCTGTCAGAAGATACAGTGGGAGGTTGAATGCAAGGAAAGAGTATGCAGTTAATGGCAAGACCCTTAACAGCACCAATATGAATAGAGATCTTGGAGTCCAAGTTCATAGCTCCCTAAAGATGGCAGCACAAGCAGAGTGCAAAGAAGGCAGGGTGTAAAGAAGGCATATGGTATGCTTGCCTTCATTGCTAGGGACATTTAATATAAGAGTCAGGAAGTCATGATGCAGCTCTATAGGACTTTGGTTAGGTCACATTTGGAGTATTGCATGCAGTTCAGGTCACCCCATTACAGGAAAGATGTTTAGGCTTTGGAGTGGGTGCAGAGGAGGTTTACCAGAAAGCTGCCAAAATTAGAGGGTTTCAATTACCGGGAGAGATTGGACAGCCTTGGATTGTTTTCTTTGGTATGTCAGAGATTGAGTGGAGTTGATCCAAATATTTAAAATTCTGAGAGGCATAGATACAGTGGCAGTCAGAACTTTTTCTCAGGGTAGAAATGTCCAACACTAGAGGGCATAGCTATAAGACAAGAGCAGTAAGATTTTTACCCAGGGTGGTGGGTGCTTGGAACTCATTCCCAGGGGTAGTGGTGGAGGCAGATATAATTGTGGTGTTTAAGAGGCTTTTAGTCAGGCAGAAGGAGTGCAGGGAAAAGAGGGATATGGATCATGTGAAGACAGGCAAGATCACTTTAGCTAGGCATCATGTTCAGCACTAACACTGTGGTCTCAAGGGCTCGTTCCTGTGCTGTACTGTTCTGTGTTCTATCTTGACAGAATGAACCAGAATGCATGCATTTTTACTTGGTTGGAAATAATTGGGAAAAAGGAATAGTGCAAATCTTGCATATTGAGTTCTGAATCAAATGTTCTGACATATTACCTTCACATTAGATTTCTAATGGTAAATTAGACTAGGAAAACAATTCTGTAGCTAATGTCTTTCTTGATTTTGTATTCCTCCTCACTTAAAGGGACATCCCCTTATCTGTATGTGATCATGGTCAATCATTATGGATGGAAAACCATGTTCTTAAAAATGCCCTTTCTAAGCTTACAATATTATTTGTGTTATCAGAGAGGCAAGAGCACCATCTCAAGTTTCTGTTTAAAAAAAATGTTATGCAATGATGCTGATAATTTCTAATAATGTTTGCGATGTTGGTGGTTGAACTGCTGCGATGATGTTTAAAGGTATCAGGATAACATTTATGATATTACTGATTTAAGCAAAGGAATATTGTATTATTCGAAAATATTTATTAATGATTTTCATCACAAATTATTATTTTGGGGGATTTAAATGGAACGTGATGTTAACAAATTAGGCCAGTCGCAGATCAAAATAACTCGTACTTACTTTAGCAAATCTGATGTAGAAATTTCTCTTGAGCACACTTCTTTCCATGGTAATGATCTGGTAAAGACTGGAGGCAAGGAGCAAGACCAGACACACCCGTAAAATCATGAGTAGCAGACTTGCCATGCTATTAAATGCATGGTAGCTATGATGATCAATATCTTCAAACTGTTCCCAAAGCAATAAAATACCCTGTAAAAAGTGGACAAGGAGAATAGTTAGTGCAATATTTACTGAAAATGTAAAAACAATATTGAAGATAAAGACATTTCTAGTGTTCTTCTGGAGATGAGGCCCGATTTAGAGTTCAAAAAGTTGACAGATTTGATAGACACAAAATGCTGGAGTAACTCAGCAGGCCATACAGCATCTCAGGAGAAAAAGAATAGGTGACGTTTCAGGTTGAGACCCTTCTTCAGACTTATTGATGTGTTAGAGTCACATCTTTACTACTTCCCCTGACAGCTTATTTCTTACATTCACCACCATCTGTGTGAAAATTCTGCCCCTCAGGTCCACTTTAAGACTAGGCGCATTTACCTTAACTATGATCCTTCTGATTTTAATGTTTGTTCAGCACCTTTTCTACCTCAGTCAGCACTTTCAGGAAACCTTGTACGTGCACCCATAGGTCACTCTATTCTATAACATTCCCCAGGGCCCTTCCATTGACTGCAAAATGCATCATTCCACTTACGTCTGAGCTGAATTCCATCTGTCATTCCTTTCCCCACTTTCCCAATTGAACCTCAGATAACCCTCATTACTATCCATTGTCCTACCAATTTTGGTGTCATTGACAAACTTACTAATCATGCCAACTACATTCTCATCTAAATCATTAATATTTTATGACAAACAACAGGGGCTCTGTACCGATTTCTACTGGTTACAGTCCTCTAATCTGATAAACAAACCTCCACTACTATCCTCTGACCGCTTCCAACAAAGCATTTTGGAATCTAATTGTCTAGTTTACCCTGGATCCTCTATGATCCCAACTTCCAGATCAGTTTGCAATGCGGGACCCTTGTTAAAAGCCTTGCTAATGTCCATGCAGACAATCTCTACCACCAACCCCTCATCAATCCTCTTGTACACCTCTTCAAAAAAATTGATGAGACACTTCCCATGCACATGTTAATCTTAATGGGGTTAGATAAGGAAAAGGAGAACAATGCTTGCATTGATGAAGGAATTAAGAAACTGAGTACATAGAATTAACCAGATTAACAGAAAACTTTGGGTGAAAATCTTTTTTTATGCATGTATGATCTAGAACAATGCCTTAAAGTGCTGTAGATGTAAACATTCACCTATTGTTCTTCATCAGTCAGTGCATTGAGTATAGATTTTGGGAGGTCATGTTGCAGTTGTCGAAAATGCTGGTGAGGCCACATTTAGAGTATTATGTTCAGTTTTGGGCACCATATTATCGGAAAGATGGTGTCAAATTGGAAAGGATGCACAGAAAATTTACGAGGATGTTACCAGGACTCAAGGACCTGGGCTATAGGGAGAGGTTTAGCAGGCTATGACTCTATTCTGCATTGGCAGATGCAGTTTAATGTGGATAAGTGTGAGGTTATAAGAATAGGAAGGCAATTATCTGAATGGTGTCAAGTTGGGAAAAGGGAACGTACAACGAGATCTGGGTGTCCTAGTGCAGCAGTCATTGAAAGGAAGCATGCAGGTACAGCAGGCATTGAAGAAAGCCAATGGATAATGTTGGCCTTCATAACAAGAGGAGTTGAGTATAGGAGCAAAGAGGGCCTTCTGCAGTTGTACAGGGCCCTAGTGAGACCGCACCTGGAGTACTGTGTGCAGTTTTGGTCTCCAAATTTGAGGAAGGATATTCTTGCTATTGAGGGCATGCAGCGTAGGTTTACTAGGTTAATTCCTGGAATGGCGGGACTGTCATATGTTGAAAGACTGGAGCGACTAGGCTTGTATACACTGGAATTTAGAAGGATGAGAGAGGATCTTATCGAAACATACAAGATTATTAAGGGGTTGGACACGTTAGAGGCAGGAAACATGTTCCCAATGTTGGGGGAGTCCAGAACAAGGGGCCACAGTTTAAGAATAAGGGGTAGGTCATTTAGAACGGAGATGAGGAAAAACTTTTTCAGTCAGAGAATTGTAAATCTGTGGAATTCTCTGCCTCAGAAGGTAGTGGAGGCCAATTCCCTGAATGCATTCAAGAGAGAGCTAGATAGAGCTTTTAAGGATAGCGGAGTCAGGGGGTATGGGGAGAAGGCAGGAACGGGGTACTGATTGAGAATGATCAGCCATGATCACATTGAATGGTGGTGCTGGCTCGAAGGGCCGAATGGCCTACTTCTGCACCTATTGTCTATTCCTTGGGGCGCAGGACGATGAGGGGTGATTTTATAGAGGTGTACTAAATTATTGATCTGGAAGATCAGGTAGATGCAGAGTCTCCTGCTCAGAGTAGGGGAATCAAGAACCAGAGTACATAGGTTTAAGGTGAGGGGGAAAGATTTAATAGGAACCCGAGGGGTAACTTCTTCACAGCAAAGGGTGGTAGGTGCATGGAATGAGCTACCAGTGGAGGTAGTTGAGGCAGGTACTATCGCAACGTTTAAGAAACATTGAGTCCGTTACATGAATAGAGTAGGTTTAAGGGATATCGGCGAAACGCAGGCAGGTGGGACGCGTGGAGATGGGACATGTGTGGGCAAGTTGGGCCGAAGGACCTGTTTCCATACTAAGACTATAGTGACGTACCTTTAGAAAGGAGATAAGGAGGAATTTCTTTAGTCAGAGGGTGATGAATCTGTGACATTCATTGCCACAGAGGGCCTTGAGGGCCAAGTCAATGGGATGTGAAATGTATAGATTCTTCGGATTAGAGGAGAGTACAATGAACCCTAAAAAAAAACCAGTCCTCACAACAGTCCTCTCAGTGAGACGTGATTCGCTGATGAAGGATTGATGATCTGCAAACCTAAGAGGACAGGATAACGGGGACAGAAGAGGCTGCAGATGCTGGAATCCTGAGCCAAAACCAAACTGCTAGAGGAACTCAGTGGGTCAGGTGGCCTCTGTGGACAGATGCCATTTCCAGTTATGGCCTTTCTTCAGACTGCTGGAGTAGAGGGGAGACAGTTGGAAGAAAGTGGCGAGGAGAAAGGGTAGGTAAGAGCAGAAAGTGGTAGGTAGATTCAGATTAAGAAGGATTGATTGGCAGATGATTCACATGGAGTGGAGAAAGGTGGACATCATAGGCGAGGCAAAAGGGTGAAAATGGTGGTCTGATAAGAATGGAAGGCGGGGAAAGAAATGTGGAACCAGAGGGAGGGATGATGGGTAGAAAGGAGCAATAGTGGGGGTATGACAAATAGTGAACCCCGAGTAGTGAGGCATCAAGGTTATGATTCTATGGGCATTGTTGCACTGGACAAGCCATGTGATCTGTATGTATCACAAGATACTGGAGTAACTCAGCAGGTCAGGCAGCATCTCTGGAGAGAAGGAATGGGTGATGTTTCGGGTCGAAGCCCTTCTTCAGACTGATGTCGGGGGACGACGACAATGAAAGGATATAGGTGGACAGGAAGACAGTGGGAGAACTGGGAAGGGGGAAGGGAAGAGAGGGACAGAGGAACTGTCTAAAGTTAGAGAAGTCAATGTTCATACCGCTGGGCTGTAAACTGCCCAAGCGAAATACGAGGTGCTGTTCCTCCAATTTGCGGTGGGCCTCACTGTGCCCGTCTCCAGCGGATCCCCTCCTCTTGGACTCCCCCGGTTGACCAACTACCCTCACTAGAACTTTTCATTTCACTCCCCCTATGTGATCTGTATGGACAGTTTTCATATGTCATGCAAGGAAGCATCTCTCAAATGAACCATAATGTGAACGAGCGAAAGCCCTTAATATCTGCTATAATTTCTGGGTTATGAAGTAGGACATAAGAGTAATCCATGAGCACTTAAACCTTGAGGAACCAGACATGATGGCAAACCACTGCTCTTTGTCTGCCCCATCTTAAAGTCTAAAGAAAATGTTTAAAAAAAATTCTGTCTGGAACATGCAGCATCAGTGAATCCAGAAATGCTGTGGTGAATGACATATTGTGAGATATGGCATATATCAAAAGCAGCCGCCTGGAATAATCCTCTGACAAGCTGGCTAAATGTGATAGAGGACTAGTGTTGAAATGTCAGCGCAGTCCAAGCATATATGCAAGTCTGTGGAAGAGCACAGATTTTGGTTAACCTTAACCTTGTAGTCACTGCTGTTGTAGTTGCCACTGCAAGTAAGAATTTCATTGTTCTATCTGGGACATATGACCATAAAACAGTCTTGATTCTTGACTGCACAGTGGACATCAGACTGGAGCTATAGTTCCTATGGGTATGTTCTTCCCTGGTAAGCTTGTCAATGTCACCTGCTGCAGAGTCCCCTACTATGCCTGGGTTCCTGTTGAGCTCTGGCATTTATGCTTTCAGCTCATCTCTTCCAACCATAGTAATAGCAGCAGCCTCCAGTGACGTGGACCACAATGCCAAAACGTCAGTGCAATACCAGGAATTCCTTTAAATCACAGAGCAATATATGATTTGGCTACGAGTGACCAATGACCTCTTCTTGTTTGTGGATCGCTTTGCTGAGCATTTGTTTTTGAGCGCCCTGTGGCACTTTCCTGTATTGTAATGAAATGTGAAGGGTTAAAAAGCAGAATTGCCCAGCTAGGAACATTATTGCATGCATATTTCATGCCAGAAATATGTCACACAGGCAAATGCTATTCGCTCAAGGAAATGCCTGGACAAATTTACATAGCAACACAAAACGATCTATAAATAAGCACTGTGGCGTTTCTCAAGTGAGTGAGTGAGAGTGAGAAGAATGTTTAATTGTTATATGTACTTAAACGGAACAATGAAAATCTTACTTGTAGCAGCACAACAGCTTTGTAAATAGATAAGTGGTAATAGATTAATAAGTGAACAAAACAAAAAGTTCAAATAAATAGAAAACCCAATATACAGCAAAGCCCGAAGTCCCCAGTGCAACTCAGGCAGTTCGTAGTTTAGTTGCAGTTCCTAGTGTTCAATAGCCTGATGGTTGTTATGAAGAAGCTGTTCCTGAACCTGAAAGTTACAGTTTTCAAACTCTTACAGCTTCAACTTCCTGACTCTTAGATTCAAGACCTTTAGCAAAGAGACAAGCATACTATACCCTATCTACATGTGCTGCACCTTAAGGGAGCTATGAACTTGGACTCCAAGGTCCCTCTGCACATCAATGCTGATAAGGGTCTTGCCATTAACTGCATACTCACTCCTTGCATTCAAACTCCCAAAGTGTATCACCTCCCACTTGCTCAGGTTAAGCTCCATCTGCCATTTCTCCACCCATTTCTGCAGCAGGTCTATATCTCGCTGTATCTTCTGACAGCATTCGTCACTGTCCACTACTCCTCCAATTTTGGTGTTGTCAGCAAACTTACGCACCAAGCCATCTACATTTATGTCTATAGACATAAAAAGCTTGAGTAACTCAACAGGTCAGGCAGCATCCCTGGAGAAAAGGAATAGGTGAGATTTCGAGTAGAGACCATTCTTCAGGTTTAACCTGAAGAAGGGTCTCGACCCGAAACGTCACCTATTCCTTTTCTCCCGAGATGCTGCCTGACCTTCTGAGTTACTCCAGTTTTTTATGTCCATCTTCGGTTTAAACCAGCATCTGCAGTTCCTTCCTATCAATTTCCATCTAGGTCATTTATATATCACAAACAGCAGAGGTGCCAGCACAGATCCCTATGGAACTCCACTGATCACAGACCTCCAGCCAGAATAGCTACCTTCTACCACAACCCTCCATTCTATCCAGCCTGTTCTGAATCCATACGACCAATTCATCATGAATCCTGTACTTTTAAAATATTGCAGATCAGCCTACAACAAGGGCCTTTATCGTAAGCCCTACTAAAATCCACGGATACAATATCCATCACCCTACCTTCATCAATCTCCTTAGCCACCTCCTCAAAAAATTCAAAAAGTGTTGCCACTTTCAGGGAGTTATCGACTTGGACCCCAAGATTCATGTGACCGCCCAAAGTGCAACATCTCACATTTACTTGGATAAAACTCCATCTGCCTTCCTCACAGTGCACGACCCCAGCAATCTTGGTATCGCCTGCAAACCTATTAACTAACCAGTCTACATTTACATCCAAGTAGTTTATATCTACCACAAACAGCAGCGGCCCCAGCACAGATCCCCTTGGAACTACATTGGTCACAGATTTCCAGCCGGAATATTATCCTTTCACCACAACCCTCTGACTTCTAACAAAACCAGTTTTGAATCTATACGACCAAGTCACTATTAATTAGATACACTATTATACATCTTAATCTTCTAGATTAGCCACCATAGGGGACTTTATCAAATGACTTTACTAAAATCGATGCAGACAACATCCACCTCCTTACTCTCATCAATCACCTTCGTCATCTGCTCAAAAGACAATCAAGTTAGTAAGACATGACCTATCATGTCAAAACCTATGCTGACTGTCCCTAATTAACCCAATATCTTCAAAATGAGAGGAAATCCCATCCCAAAAAATCCTCTCCAATATGTTCCCTACCACTAATGTTTGTTCCCTTCTGAGGCTCATTGGCCTATAATTCCCTGGATTCACTGTACTTCTCTTCTTATTAAAGGAACAACATTAGCTACTTGTCAGTCCTCCGAGACCTTGTCTGTGGCTAGAGAAGATGCAAAGATCTTCATCAAAGCTCCCGCAATCTCCTCTCTTGCCTCTCTCAATAACCTGGAATATACATAGAATCAGTGTGGAAACAGGTCCTTCGGTCCAACTTGCCCACACTGGCCAACATGTCCCAGCTACATTCGTCCCATCTGTGCCAAAATTGGCCTTTCCCTCTAAACCTGTCCTATCCATGTACTTATCTAATTGTTGGGTATTTATCCACCTTAATGCTCTTCACGAGCCCTAACACCACCTTCTTAATATCAAACTGCCCTTGCATATTAGTATTCTCCACACTGATTTCACCATCCAACACATCCTTCTCCTTGGTGGAAACAGATGCAATTGCTCCTTTAGTACCTCACCTACATCGCTAGACTCCAAGCACAAATTCCATCCTCGATCCTCGAGTGGTCCGACCTTCTCCCTGGTTAGTCTCTTTTTTAAAATATAGGTATAAAAAGCTGGGATTTTTTTTACTCCTACTCGCCAGAGCCATTTTGAACTCATTTTCGGCCCTTTTAATCACCTACTTGAGTTCATGCCTCAGATAGACAGAAAATGCTGGAGTAACTCAGCGGGTCAGACAGCATCTCTTAAGAAAATGGACAAGTGACGTTACGGGTCAGGACCCTTCTTGAGTCTGAGTTATTACCTCCTTTCATTATATTCCTCAAAGGCCCTGTCCGATTCCAACCTCTTCAACCTTGCATGCACTTCCTTTCTCTCTTTGACTACATTCACAACCTCTTTGATTATCCAACATTCCCTTGCATTGCCAACATCATCCTTACTAGAACATGCCGGTTCTGAATATTAACCACTGGCCTTTAAACAACTCTCACATGTCAAATATGGACTTACCCAATAACAATTGCTCCCAGTGTGCCCTCCCGAACTCCTGTGCATTAACATGGTAGTTTGCCTTACTTGAATTTAGCACCTTCCCGCAAGATCCGAACTTCTCTCTATTAAACACAATCTTAAAACTTTGAGGTGTAATCCCGATCCTCAAAATGCTCTTCCACTGAAACACTTGGACAGGCTTGTTTCCCAACATAAGGTCCAGTTTGTTCCCTTCTGAGGCTGGAGTATCCACTTATGGTTTCTACCCTACTGGATGCAGCTCACATATTCTGCCTACTCTAAGCCTTTGGCACTGAGGAAGTCCAAGTCAATATTGGGAAAAATAAAATCCTGTTGCTGTGGCATTTTTCAGTAATCTACAAATCTGTTCCTCTATCTCTCACTTGCTATTGGAGACCTTTAGCACAATTCCATTAGAGTGGTCACAATGGCCCAGCGGTAGAGTTGTTGCCGTATAGCAAATGCAGCGCCAGAGACCCGGGTTTGATCCTGACTACGGGTGCTGTCTGTACGGAGTTTGTACGTTCTCCCCGTGACCTGCGTGGGTTTTCTCCGAGACCTTCGGTTTCCTCCCACACTCCATACAAGTTTGTAGGTTAATTGGCTTGGTAAATGTAAAAATTGTCCCTAATGGGTGTAGGACAGTGTTAATGTGCGGGGATCGCTGGTCGGCGCGGACCCGGTGGGCCGAAGGGCCTGTTTCCATGCTGAATCTCTAAACTAAACTAAAGCACAAGGACCCTTCCTATTTCAAAATTCCACCCATACTACCAAAGCGGACAAACCCACCAGTATGTTCTCTCTGAGTGATGCCATGAAGGTCTCCATAATTAGTTGTGCAACTCCTCCACCTCTTGCTTCTTTGTCAATCATTCCTTTCAATGAGCATCCCAACATATCGTAGATTGTAACAATAACAGTTGATGTTTATATAGTACCTACTGCACAGAACAATACGAGATCTCTTTAAAAGAGTATGAGAAGGAGAATGAGCAGTAGGATAGAGGAACATGACATTGAAAAGATCAACTACAGTCATGGAAATTAGTTTATGAATAGGTTTTCACAATTTTCAATTGGATCCCTGGATTACAACAGATTTTGTGCAGTTTTCTCTCTTTGGCGATTTACTAATTATTTTCATGGCTGTTAAATAATCATCAAACGTTGAAAAACGTTGATTATATGGAGCAGCAATATAGCAACTGCACTGACCTGCGTAATAACTGCTACAATTGCTATTGCAGTTGATGATGGGGTTGAGTCCCACTCCAGAAGCCTACTCTGGGTTCTTCCCATTCTAGCAAGCCTCCATCCCATACATAGACTCAGAAGCATGTACAGCATCTGATTTTGCGAGATCATATCACATACTGTTAAGGGAAAGAATCAACAGATCTGTTATGTTATGGTCTCCATCAATTTTATGGAAATTCGGAATTTAAGAAGCTAGAGATTCAACAAATAATAAAATAAAGTGTACCACCACCTTAAAAAAATAAAACTACACGTGTAAAATAATATCTAAAACAGAGGGAGATAATTACACCTTGTGGTGATATTTTAAACCACATCACATATTACACTTGACTCTCTACTGAAAATTAATTAATTTTTTGTTCCATCTGCAATATTGAATGGTGTAATAATTACAATCTGCTAATAAATATTGTTGAGGGCTTAGATGAATTTGCCATCTCACAGCAGTCACATGGTTCACAATTAAAATTCCAGATGATATCAAAATATCAGCTAATATCCATTTGCACTCAGTGTGAACTTTGTTATTCATTGGCTTAATTGATTTCGTCAGCATAGGACCTATACCTTGAGTAGCAAGCTCCAGCCAAACCTAGCCCATGTTTTCTACAGTAAAAAAAAGTAAACAGGAATAGGCCTTTCAGCCTCTCAAATCTGGCCTGGCATTCAACAGGATCATGGGCTGATCTGCCCAAGGCCCCATTTCCTCTTGTGTCAGATCCACATAATGTTCAGTTCCTTGATCTTTCAAAAATTATTCCTAAATATGCCCAATAACCTAACCTTCATAACATGCTGGGATAGCGAATTCCACAAATTCTCCAAAATTCTGAGAAGGAATTCTATGTACCTCCGTTTTAACTGACCATCCTCCAATTTTGTCATCTCATTTGAGATTCTCACACTCATGGAAACAACTTCACATTCATCCCCTAAAGATCTTACATGTTTCAATAATATCACCTGTCATCCTCCCAAAATCTAAAGTATACCTAACTTATTTAAACACTCTTGATAGGACAACACTCTCAACTCATCACAGGAATTAGCCTTATGAATCTCTTTTGAATCGCCTCCAATGTTGACATATTCCTTCTTAAATAAGGGGACCAAGTTTCTGTACAAAACTCCTGGTGTGGTCTCAATCAGTACCTTGTATAAATGTAACAATGCTTCCCTATTTCTAAATTCAAACCTTATAAAATGAAGTTGTATTGTGTCTGGAGCTCGCACTTGCTCTACAAATCAATCTGACCTTTGCGACATTCAGGAATGCTACACTAGACAATATACAAATATTTTCTGGTGCTGCTTAGGTGAGGAAGTAGAGTGGGTGCCCTAGAGTGGATGCCGGCGTGAAGCCAAAAACTAGAGAGAGTGCAGTTTAATACATAGCTAAGGACCCAGTACAAGAGGAAGGGCTTCAGATATGCGAGTCATTGGGGTCTGTTCCAAGGCAGGTGGGATTTGTACAAAAGGGATGGGTTGCACCTAAACCAATTTTCTCACAGGGAAGTTTGTTAGTGCTAATGGTATAGTCTTTTTAGGCAAAGCCTGTGCATTTTGGGGGCATCTCACTCGACTTGAGGTTGAGTGGGCACAAGAATGCAGGGAGATGCTCTCTCCTACAGATAGGTAAAAGACTGCCGACTGGCCATGAAACCAAGGAGGCATGGTTGAAAGTTGTCACTTGGCTGGTTGTGGTGACAAGGCTCATGGATTCAAAACTAAATTAATAAGTTCATAAGTCATAGGAGCAGAATTAGGCCCATTGAGTCTACACCGCCATTCAATCATGGCTGATCTCCACCCCATTCTCCTGGAACACCACTAGTCACTGGCAGCCAATGAGCAAAAGCTCCCTTTATTCCCACTCTTCGCCTTATGCCCTTCAGCTATCATTCAAAAACATTGCAATAATCTATGCAGATCAGGAAGCCCAATGCATTGGCTCTTTCATCTAATCCTTCACCCCATCACAGTCTTCAATTTCACTACTGCTCATCATTTCCCAGTAATTTCCTTGTAGGTTCATCCAAATCTTTCTCCCAACTTCCCGAATCCAGTTACTGCTGGCATGCACTCTCATCTCTCTGCAACACCACATCTATTCCTTACAGTCAAATGCTTTCTGTACATTCATCTACTTTTACTCATAGGTTCCTTAGTTATCTCCGTGTAGAGGGTGTGCAGAAAAATGAAGGAGGGCCAGAAACCAAAGGGAACCAACAGTCATCTCACAATTAGCAATTATCCAAATAGACGTCTTGGCTATCACTTTAAAGGGTACCTAAAGACTGAATTAATTGTCGTTCCACATGTCATTAGTGAATAATTTTGGTTCACCAGGGTACACTGCAGTCAACACTACTAGATATCCACAGGAGGTCAGCTTGTGCCCACTTGCTCTAATTGGCATCCTCTCAGAAAATGTTGAAATCATTGCTTCAATTTGGCAAAGAAGATATCAGTCACTTGGTGAGTGATACGGCTATGTGCTCGTCTGTTAGGTTCTACAATTAATCCTTACACGGTATTGGAAAGATTCACAGGCCAATAGTGATTTTTAGAGTTGTTGAGTAAGTGTAGCCTAAGTATTTGGCAGAAGACATTGTGCTATCAAGCTGCAAATGTCTAGCATTATCTAGTACGAGACCCTGAACACCCTTGCCTTTTTGTGTTCCGATACAGAGGAATTTTATCCTTCGCTCGTGTAGCATGGGTGAAGCTTAAATATAATTCCCTTGAAGCTTAACAATGCTGATCCACTCACTCCTAACGAGATGTAGATCTGAATACAGGATTTAAGCAGTTCCTATGCTCTGGGTCTCATCAATGCTACTATTCACCTTAGACCTCATCTGGTCTAATTAAGCAACGTGGCACAATTGGCACCGATGATGATCTGAAGCATTTGGGATTCAAAAAGTGGAGATGAGATATACAATTTTGAGGTAGACAAATAAGCTTCAAATGTGTCAATGTTATCTCTGAAGTTGTCAAAGTAACTCCAAAGTAGTCAGAGTAACCTCTCAGTGTGACTATTGTGAACAAAGCCTTTCAACAGAAGCAGCTGTGAGACTTTACTACTTATTGGCATATTTCCCTGCCAATTCTTTAGCCCTCAATTGCTGCTGTGTTCTCATTTTGATTTCATTAGCAAGTCCCAAGAAGCGTGGGAAACTCGTGGAATCACAGTTAAATTTGAAAAGGCAGTTTAACGTAGTTCAAATTGAATCACTGGTGTATTAAAATTGACAACCCATTTCTCCTGAAGTGATTGCTCGCACACAGCCGAATGCTTTGGAATTAAATGCAAAAGTCAGTGGATTACAGCCTGCTCGCTATACATTGTCAGTTCTCCTACTTAAACACCACCAATCCTGCCTATACGGCCCTAAAAATCAATCATCCCCCTTAAAGTATCTTTGAAATATAAATTCTTCAATGTTTCCTCAAAAAAGGAGTGGAAGTTTTTCGATCAGAATTTTTTTACAATAATAAGTACTTGCTTTGAAGAGCAGTGACCTGCAAGACAATTGACCTAATCATAGCAGGTAGGATCAAGCTCCTATCTGACCAGCAGAGACACAACAGGCTAAATAACCTCCTTCTGCATTGAAGATATGCTGTGATTCTATTTTATTTGAATTCAGATTGATTGCGTCATACAACATGGAACACTGGCTCTTTGGCACAACTCATCCATGCCAACCTATCTATGCTAATTACACTTGCCTGCGTAAATATGCCCCAATCGCTCTAAATCTTTCCTCTCCATGTACCTGTCTGAGTGCATTTTAAATGAGGTAATTGTACTTGCCTCTACCCCCTCCTCAGGCAGCTTGTTCCCTATATCCACCACCCTCTGTGTGGAAAAACCTGTCCCTCAGGATCCCCTCTGGACTGGTTTAACTTATTAATTTTTAACTTTACACTTATCACAGTTAAATTCCATCAGCTCTTCCCTCGCCCACATTTACATATAAACATAGAAAATAGATGCAGGAGACGACCATTTGGCCCTTCAAGCCAGCACCGCCATTCACTGTGATCATGACTGATCATCCACAATCAGTAACCTATGCCTGGCTTCTCCCCATATCCCTTGATTCCACTAACCCCTAGAGCTCTATCCAACTCTCTTTTAAATTCAAGTCAAGTCAAGTTTATTTGTCGCATACACATACACGATGTGCAGTGAAATGAAAGTGGCAATGCCTGCGGATTGTGCCCAAAAAGAATTACAGTTACAGCAATCCAGTGAATTAGCCTCCACTGCCTTCTGTGGCAGAGAATTCCACAAATTCACAACTCTCTGGGTGAAAAAGTGTCTTCTCACCTCAGTTTTAAGTGATTTCCCCTTTATTCTTAGATTGTGGCCCCTGGTTCTGGACTCCCCAACATTGGGAACATTTTTCCTGCATCTAGCTTGTCCAGTCCTTTTATAATTTTATATGTCTCTATAAGATTCCCTCTCATTCTTCTTGTTGATCTATATCCTGTTATAATCTCGCCAACCTTCTTTCCACTCTACCGATTTTCATGCCATCTGCAAACTTACTAATCAAGCCACATACATTCCCTTCCAGATCATTAATACATACGATGAACAATAATGTACTCACTCATCCTTGCAGCACATTAAATGTTACAGGTCTCCAATCTGAATTGTAACCCTCCACTACAAACCACTGCCTCCTACCACAAAACTAATTTTGTATCCAATTTGGTTTCTCATCCTGGATCCCATGTATTCTAAACTTTTGGACCATCCAACAATGCGGGTTGTTGTCAAACCTTGCCAAAGTCTATCACCCTGACTTGTCAATCCTCTTAGTCACCTCCTCAAAAAACTCAATCAAACTTGTGAGATATGATCTCCCAAGAAAACAACCTTGCTGACTATCACTGATCAGTCTCCATGTGCATATAAATCCTGTTCCTGAATGCCTTGCTGTAATATCACCACCACTGATGTAAAG
Organism: Rhinoraja longicauda; assembly: GCF_053455715.1. Taxonomy (NCBI): domain Eukaryota; kingdom Metazoa; phylum Chordata; class Chondrichthyes; order Rajiformes; family Arhynchobatidae; genus Rhinoraja; species Rhinoraja longicauda. The sequence continues at coordinate 39,402,976 of NC_135959.1, read as the reverse complement.
TTCACTGGTATGTATGTATTACTCTCTCTTTAATAGGCTCATTCCACAATAAAATCAAAATTTACATGATATATAAAATATGAATATTCATGGTTATGCGTTTGGTCAGTAAACATAATAGGAATATGCATGGCATGCAATGGTCATCATGCTGAGCAATCATAAAATGAACATCTACTAATCAATATATAGAATTGCATTTATGTACAAAATATTTTTATAATGTTCTTTACACACAATTTATATGTACATAGATGCATGCTCTGTATTGTCCTTCTGTGAATAAAAATATCGTAGTTTGAATTTATATTCTGTCTTTTTTCTGTCTTTGTCTATTGTTACCGTTTAAATGTATGTATTGACCTATTTTTAGCTGTGTAAATGTGGGGGGTGGTGGAAACCTTTTTTCTAAATCTCCTTCTCAACGGAGATGCGACCTTTTTCCATGTTGCATCTCCGTTCGCGCTACGGCCTAACACCGTGGAGTTGGCGGCCACTAGCTGGGAGCGACCTTGAAGGCTCCGGTCGCAGGGCCTGGAATTAACATCTCGGAGGCTTCGGCCGCGGGCCCTGTGGACCGCAACTTCGGGAGCTCGCAGGTCCCTGGCTGGCGACCGGCTTTCGGGAGCTCCAGCCATAGCAGCTTCGACCGCCCCGAATCACGAGGCTCGATCGACCCGTTCGCAGGACCTTCATCGCCCTGCGTGGCTCGGCCGCTGCACTTTCCATCGCCCGGTGGGAGCTTAGGACCTTCATCGGCCTGCTCGGCTCGGCCCTGGGACCTTCCATCGCCCGGCGGGGTCTTCGGGAGTCGGGAGCCTCGATCGCCTCGAGGCAGCAGTTTGACTGCCTGACCGCGGGAGAAGAATGAGGAGGAGATAAGACTTTTCTTTGCCTTCCATCACAGTGAGGGTGTGCCTGGAGCAATCACTGTGATGGTTGTCTGTGTTAAATTGTAATTGTGTGTCTTGTGTTCTTTATTGTTTACTGTCAACCATTTACTGTTTATTGTTTATTGTCAACCATTTATGCCGGACCCTGACGTGAGAGGACGCTGGCGCAGTTTGTTCGCCGCTTCTCCGTCTGGATAAATCTTTTGTTTGTTTGTTTGATTTTATGTTTTGTTTGCTCTGCAAAGCGTCTTTGAGTTTCTAGAAAAGCGCTATATAAATTAAATGTATTATTATTATTATTATTATTATCATTATATTACAAGATCAATGTTTATTAAGAGCCAAGTTATCTGGAATATCTGAAATATTCAGAGGAAGTTTTGAACTTACATTCAGCCAAACCTCCCAGCAAAGGAACTCCAATTCCATCCACTGAGTATCTGAAAGAAAGTAGATGGTGTGCAGCTGTTTTTAGGGAAAAACAGTGATTTTTCATTTTAATCACATACTTTTTTGTAGAAAGGTGTTATGAGAATCTTTCCCAAAGAAAAACAAATAAACATTAACATACATCTTACAACTGTAGTGTTGTAATTTTATGTATTGTACGATTTATTCATTTCATTCAAAACCACATAATGAATTCTCTTAAAAATATAACTTGAAATTTCATCTACTTTAGTTCAATTTCCCTTAACCCACTTTCATTTTATGTTTTCTTTGAATGTAACAGTGTACTGCACACAATTTTGAAAACAGCTTACAAACATATAAAAGCAAGAAAATGTAAGTTATACAAGTCATAAATTAAAATTGCATTACCTAGACAGGTGCATATAGTTAGCGAGTGCTGCACCAGCCTGTAGAAACAATCCAACAGACAAAACCTTCAGTACTGTATTCATCGGTCCACCTTTCTTTATTGATTGCCAGATTGGTTGAGCATATATGCAGGCGACCAGGAAGTAAGCCAATAACAGGAGGCAGTAGAACCCATGTAATCCTATGGAAAGAATTAATAAGTGAGTTTCAAAATCAAGCAGATTACTAATACTATGTGGAATTATTTAAAATGCCTGATATTGAATAAATCCTGTTATTGCAAATAAAAATTGAGCCCTATGCAAAATAATTTAAATAAAAAACACCTACGTGTGATTCTGCTCCTCTGCTGAACTACAATCACCTTCCCTGCTCCTAACCTGATCAATACCTCTATGCATACCTGACTTTAAAACCTCAGTCACCATTCACCAGTGCCAACCCAAGATTTTTTTGTAGTCTATTCCACTTTCTTGTCACATCTTCCAGCCTGTCTTCAGGACTGGTCTTATGATTAGTTCCCCATTCAGTTCCCTTTTCTGATATTACTCTATTTAATTTCAAGAAAGTTTTTCATTCTCATTGCTCGCTCAACCATTGCTCCATCAATCTACATCTCTGCCTCAACGTGAAATTTAATTTGGCCTGAAATTAACTTCCGCATATCTCTTTTCTGCTCACAAGAACTCTAAGGCCAAGGTCCAAAAAATCTATAAAACCAATTTCAGGTAGATTAACATTTATTTATACTGGATATTACAATTCATAAAACCTGGGTGCAAGTTTAATTACTGTTCTTGAGGGACTCATGAAACAACGTAGTGCACAAATTGTCTACAAATCCTTGGACTCAGAAAGATTGTACTTTTTTGGCACCAAACAGAGTAGGTGTTCACTTGTCTGTTTGCACTGTTCTGTTGTCAAGCTGGAAACGGTGCAGAAAAGATTTACGAGGGTGTCGCCAGGACTCGAGGGCCGGAGCTATAGGGAAAGATTGAGCAGACTAGGACTCTATTCCTTGGAGTGCAGGAGGATGAGGGATGATCTTATAGAGGTATACAAAATCATGAGAGGAATAGATTGGGTAGATGCACAGAGTATCTTGCCCAGAGGAGGGGAATTGAGAACCAGAGGACGTAGGTTTAACGTGAGGGGAGAAACAATTAATAGGAACCAGAGGAGTAACCTTTTTCACACAAACAGTGGTGGGTGTATGGAACGAGCTGCTGGAGGAGGTAGTAGAGGCAGGTACTATCACAACGTTTAAGAAACATTTAGACAGGTACATGGATAAGACAGTTCCAGAGGGATATGGGCCAATCGCAGGCAGGTGGGACATGTTAGTTAGTGTGGGCAAGTTGTGCCGAAAGGCCTGTATCCACAACTCTCTACGACTCTCTATGACTATCCTTATAGTTAGTGCTCTTTTAGTCCAGGCAGCATTCTGGTAAACATCTTCTGCAACCTCTCCAAAGCCCCCACATGCTTCCTGCAATAGGGTGACCAGAACTGCACAGAATACTCCAAAGAAAGATTTATTCTAGATTCTTTATATATCAATATGTTTTTTCAAACATGCAGAGGCATAAATCCTCATCATATTAGAAAAAATAGCATTTGAATATGCACTTGAACAGTCATGACCTGCAGGGCTGCAGTTCAAGTGGTGAAAAATGGGATTACACTATATTTTTTAGGCTTCACAAACTGAAAAGATCAAGCGGTCATGTTCTGTGTGGTGGGAGGCAAATCCATGCTGTGCAATACAGTGACAGAGATGTAGCTCTCCCTGGATCCCACTCTCCATCCTGTCTCTTCTCCTCCAGACCCAATGTTCATTGAGGATAACTCTACATCTGTAGTTCCAAACCTGACTCTGGAGGAGATTGGGATATTGCCAGCCTTATGAGCACAAACACTACGGCATCGAGCATCAAGCACAGAACAGGTTTGTAGTCAAGGTTGCACCAAAGGTGACAACGTCTACGGCCACAGTCTTGCAGCACAAAAGTGACCCTGATGCCAGGTGATTGGCCTCAAAGTTTTCCATTTGCTCCATAATTATGAACCCTGGCACTTCTTTTATGGTATTTGGGCTGGCTTAAGAATTCTAGGCTACTCTCCAGCTACTTTGATGATTATACAGGAAGATGGCTATTCCACACCAAAATAATCAGCCATGTTTCCTTCCAGATAAGGGAAACACTGTACAGAGTGAGACTGTTAGCAACTCAAGCTGTGCTGGTGTAGACTGTAATCAATAATTCACAATCTTCACAACTCAGTGCTGCAGTGCCACCTTGTGCAAGAAATCCATTCTGCAACAAAATAATAGAAACGGTTGTAAAATTACACCAAGGCTGTCAGAATTCCAAATACATAGAATTGTGAATTCTATGAAAGAAATGAACCCTTTTTGCACACATCATCATTTGCCAATCATAAAACCTATCAAAGCTAATCCCATTTACCTGCAACAGACCCATATCGCTCAACACCTTTCCTGTCCAAATATCTTTAAATATTGTACAAACCATCGTTATAACGGACCATGGAGGGGGGGGGGGGGATGTTGTTCTTTATTGGCGATTGCCATTTTTGATGCTGGATGGACACTGCTTTAGTACGAGAGAAAATTCAGCTGCAATTTGCATCATTTCATACTTGCATGAATAACTTTACATTAAATTCCAGTACAATTGAATTACAAGGACTCTGCCTTTCATTTGTTATCTGCAGGAGAAACAGTGCTACCGGAGATGTAGGTCTAGCCATGAAAATGCAACACCCTTCACAATCCTGGTACACTGTCATTTAAAAATATTATTTAAGAGCATCCAACTGTCACCGAAGAGGAGAAAGTAAAAATGTTTAAATACTGTTTTACTGTTTTTCCACCAAAATGAAACTCACATTTTCTCAAGTATTTGTTTTCTTGCCCAATTGCATAACCTGTTTATATTTCTTTGTAGTGTTTTTACTTCCCCCCCCCCAATAGTTCACTTACCTGTCTGGCTTTAGGCTGCGAACAAATGATTTGTAAAGATTATGAATAGCTGAGGACTTATTGCTGATTTCTGTCAAACCCAACTAATAACAACTTGCTAACATGACAAATAAAATGAACCACTTATTCCTGCTCTCAATTTCCTGACTTCAGCCAATCCTTTATGAATGCAAGTACATTATTCCCATCACGAGTCCCTATTTTACAATCATAGAGAGATACAGCACAGAATCAGGGTCATGAACCACGGAGTTCACACCAACTATCAACTGGCCATTTGCACTAATCTAACATTTATCCCATTTTTTAACATTTGTTTTCCCTACATTTTCATCAACTCTTCCCAGATTTTATTGCTCATTTGAGACAATGTACAATAACCAATAAACACACCAACTTGCAGCTTTTAGGGATGTGGAAGGAAACTGAAGGACCAGTGGAAATCACAGTCACAGGGAGAATGTGCAAACTCCACACTGATAGCAATGGACATGATTGAACCCAGGGCTTAGGTGCTGCAAGGCAGCACTCGACTAGATGTACCACTGTGCCGCTCGAGTTTTGTGACATTCATGTGGTGACTTATTTAATGCCTCTTGGAAATCCAGATAAAGGATTAACAAAGAGGACTCTTAGTACAGTAAAGAATATAGTTAAAAAGTAGGAGAGTACAACTACTTACCAGACTCTTCTGCACTGAAGTGATCTAGTGGATTGTTAGCTGCGTCTGGGTTCAATAACACAAGTTTAAATTTAATGGTCTCCACAGCAAAGCTGTCATCTCTTTTAGCTTCATTTTCTAAGCATGTGTATTTATCAGCATACACAATGTAACAAGCCTCAGGGTGTTTAAACGGAGCAAGGGTTTGATTGTTTTCCACATCATCCAATGAAACTGGCAAAAAAAAAATCACTGTTATATTCCCTCAATTAATGCGCGCACTGGATCAAATAAATATGAATTATTTATAGCTGGGGCGGCAGAGAGGGGAAGAGTGGGGAAACAGGGAGGGAGTGAGGTGGTAGGAAGGGTGGAGCGTGGGAACAAGGGGGAAGTGGGAGAAGGGAGAGAGAAGAGGGAAGAGTATCTTTTAAACATTTACATTGAAAAATATCAAAATTATATTTATGATAAAGGTAAATAACTTGAGCAGTCATTAAAGGAGCTATGCCTTTAGAGACAAATTTTACAGTTGGCAGAGATGTTGCAAGCAAACCTTCTTGGTCTGCACTGTCTGAATCAACAAAGGTTAATGGTCCTAATTTGCCACTTCAGATACGATGAGGGTTATTACTGCAAAGAGTTAGATGGAGACCTGCAATGTGGGTCAAGGTCTCTGCCAACACTGCAGGTTTCCCTCCAGTAGTTAATTGCACTCATATCACATTAAGGGGACAAAAAACAATGCAGAACTCTATCTAAACCCTCCACAAAGCAAGATGAATGTGATAATATCTAAAAGATTCTAATGATCAGTGTTAGATATCTGGGAAGCTAGCATGATTCATTAATAACAGTCCACTACATTTGCTATGAGTTTACACACCTGTTCAACTGGCATTTGCTGGAAGATTAAAGCTAATATTATTTCTGGCTCTTTAATCCAGTCAGGACTCTTACCTTGAATCCTTGCAGACACTCAGCGCATCATAGAAATCACCAGTAGACTTCTTAACAATGTTTTTGATGCCTGCAACGCACTGAAAAGGAACCTTTCAGTACAGTGCAGAGCAAATCTTGTTTCATGTTTAAAAGGCAGAATATGAATAGTGCAAGGCCACGTTTGGGTTGGGATCCTGCATCAGGTCTAGACCCAAGATGTTGCTCGATCTGTTGAGTTCTTCCAGTATTCTTTTTTTTCTTCCAGATTTGAACATCTGGAATCTCTTTTGTCTCTGTTTCAGCCATCACAATTTTACTGGCCGGTAAACGGATCCTAATCCTATTATTATTTTGCACAGCACAGGATGACAAGATAAAAAAAGGAAGAGAGAAAATGCAAAAGAGCTCTCTATGACCCAACTTCAAAGATTTATCGCCCTTCAATTCCTTCAAAGGCACCAACATCCTTGCAGGGAGGTTTGCTAGTGCGACTCAAGAAGGTTTAAACTAGAATGGCAGGGGGGTAGGAACCAGAGCAGCAGGTCAGCAAATAGAAGGGCTGATGAGAAAGCAGAGATTATGATAAGTGAGTATCAAAGGAAGGACAGGCAGGATGTTGTCACTGATCATGAGTGATAGGATCAGAATTAGGCCATTTGGCCCATCAAGTCTGCCATTCAATCATGGCCGATCTGTCTCTCCCTCCTAACCTCATTCTCCTGCCTTCTCCCCATAACCCCTGACACCCATACTAATCAAGAATCTATTGACTAGACCTCCACAGCTTGTGAGAAAGAATTCCACAGATTCACCATGCTCTGACTAAAGAAATTCCTTCTCATCTCCTCCCTACAGGAATGTCCTTTAATTCTGAGGCTATGACCTCTAGTCCTACTCTCCCACTAGTGGAAACATCTTCTCCCCATCCACTCTATCCCAGGCTTTCACTATATGGGGATAATGAAGGGCTGAAGTGTGCTTACTTCAATCCAAGGAGTATTGTGGGTAAAGCAGATGAACTTAGAGCCTGGATCAATGCTTGGAATTGTGATGTTGTGGCCATTACGGAAACTTTGGTGCCTGAGCAATGTGGCTTTTAGCTCAATGTGCCTGGGTTTCAATGTTTCAAATGAGATGGGGTGGGGGCGGGGGGTGTGAAGATGGGGTAAACAAGATGGAGTTGCTGCTTTACTAATCAGGATGAATGTCACGACAGTACTTAGAGAGGGCATACTGAAGGAGACATCTACTGACGCATTATGGGTTGAGGTCAAAACTAAGAAAGGAGCAATTGCTCTAACGGGATCATATTATAGGCCACCTTCTAGCCAGTGGGAGATAGTCAGATATGTAGACAGATTACGGAAGGATGCAAGAACGTGGTAGTGGGTGACTTTAACTTTCCCAATATAGTGACTGGGACTTACTCAGGGCAAGCGAATTCAATGGGGGAGAATTTGCTGGGTGTATCCAAGGAGGTTTCCGAAACAGTATGTGAATAGTCCGACTTGAGGAGGGACCATACTGGACCCTTCTCCCCACAGTATCCGTCACCCTGTCCGTAGAACATTAGGTGTGTTTTCATCATGGATAGGGTAATGTAGCGACCCTAATCCAGAGTGTAAGAAAATAACTGCAGATGCTGGTACAAATCAAAGGTATTTATTCACAAAATGCTGGAGTAACTCAGCAGGTCAGGCAGCATCTCAGGAGAGAAGGAATGGGCGACATTTCGGGTCGAGACCCTTCTTCAGACTGATGTCAGGGGGGCGGGACAAAGGAAGGACATTCGTAACAAGGACAGAATCCCCTCGTTCTCACCTTCCACCCCATCAGCCAGCGTATCCAACAAATCATCCTCCAACATTTCCTTCACCTACAACGGGACCCCACTACTGGCCTCTTCCCATCCCCTCCCCTTTCTGCGTTCCGCAGAGACCGTTCCCTCCGTAACTCCATGGTCCACTTGTCCCTTCCTACCCAAACCACCCCATCCCCGGGTACTTTCCCCTGCAACTGCAGGAGATGCAACACCTGTCCCTTTACCTCCCCCCTCAACTTCATCCAAGGACCCAAACAGTCTTTCCAGGTGAGACAGAGGTTCACCTGCACCTCCTCCAACCTCATCTATTGTATCCGCAGCTCTAGATGTCAACTTCTTTACATCGGCAAAACCAAACGCAGCCTCGGCGATCGTTTCGCTCAACACCTTCGCTCAGTCCGCCTTAACCAACCTGATCTCCCGGTGGCTGAGCACCAACTCCCCCTCCCACTCCCAGTCTGACCTTTCTGTCATGGGCCTCCTCCAGTGTCATAGTGAGGCCCACCCGAAATTGGAGGAACAGCACCTCATATTTGCTGCCCAGTTGTATGAACATTGACTTCTCCAACTTTAGATAGTTCCTCTGTCCCTCTCTTCCCCTCCCCTTCCCAGTTCTCCCTCTATCTTCCTGTCTCCATCTATATCCTTCCTTTGTCCCGCCCCCCTGACATCAGTCTGAAGAAGGGTCTCGACCCGAAACGTCGCCCATTCCTTCTCTCCTGAGATGCTGCCTGACCTGCTGAGTTACTCCAGCATTTCGTGAACTAATCCAGAGGGTAGTCGATATGGTATACATGAAACGTAGTAATGCATTCAACAAGGTTTCTCATAATAAGCTGATCCAGAAGATTAAAGCACACGTAGACTTGGTTGATTGGATTCAAAATTGATTTGGACAATGGTGGAGGAGTATTATTCTGACTAGAGGTCGTTGACCACTGCTGTTCCACAAGGATCAGTTCCGGGGTGAGGCAACATAGGATTTAGACGAGAATCCTCATGGGGATATTCGCTGATGCTGTGGGAGGAAACTTTAATTAACATCTCTCTAATAATTAGAATTGCAGAGATGATGCAGCAAGGAAATAAGCCCTTCAGCCCACTAAGTCCACGCCAACCACTGATCTCCCATTTTACACTATCTTCAAAACTCCTCCTCCTTCCACGATTCTATTATTCACCAAAAATTTAGGGGCAATTTATTGTGGTCAATTAACATAATAACCACAATTCGTTTGGGATATGGGAGAAACCCAGAACACCCAGGAGGTCACAGGTAAAACACACAAACGCTACGTAAAGAACACCCGAAGTCAGGATTGAACCGAGTCTCTGGCTCAGTGAGGCAGTAGCTTAACTAGCTGTGCCACTGTGGCACCAATAATATAAATGATTGCGACAAAAATGTAGGTTGGCTGAAGGGTCATTTTGAAGATGACACAAAAATTGAAGTTGAGGATAGTGAGGAAGATTGTCAAAAACAGCAAGATATGGATCAATTGGAATATGGACAGGGAATTGGCAGATGAAGTCAATCCAGATAATGACTTTAATTTTAGAGGAAAAAATGAGGTCAATAGCATGATCTTTAGGAACAGTTCCTATAGAGGGATCTTGGGATGCAAGTCCATAGCTCCCTCGAAATGGCAATGCAAGTGGAAAGAGTAGTAAAGTAAGCATATGCCCATGTTTGATTAATGGGTCGGGGCAATGAGTATAAAAGTTGCCATCCTGTTGCAGCTGCACAAAACCTTAGTTAGACTAAATTAGCAGTATTGTGGGCAGTTCTGGTCATTGCATCATCGGAAGGATGTAGAGAATTTGGAAAGGGTGGAGAAAGCTTTACCAGGACTTTGCCTGAATTAGAGAGTATTGGCTACAGTAGAGATTGGACAACCTTGGGTTGTCTCGTTAGGAGCGTCAGAAGCCAAGGGGTGACTTGATAGCATTATATAAAATTATAAGAGACATAGACAGAGTCTTTTCCCAGGCTGGAAAAGTAAAATACTGGAAGGCGTAGCTTTACAGTGAGAGGGGGAAAGATTAAAAGGAGGTTTACGAGGCAAGTTTTTATTTGACACAAAGACTGCTAGGTATCTGGAACATGCTGCCTGGGGAGGAAGCAGATACGATAGAAGTGATTAAAATGCATTTTTGACAGGCACATGAACAGGCCGGGAATCGAGGAACATGTACCATATGCAAGCAGATGGGATTAGTTTAATTTGGCAACATGGTTGGCACAGACAGTCTGGGCCAAAGGGCCTGTTCCTGTGCTGTGCTAAAATTCTATTCTATGCTCAGTTCCATAATACCAGATGGAAAACCATTAGCTTAACAAACTTTTGAAAGATAATTTCATTGTTATACTTCCGTGTAGCTTAATCTTGAAAAATATAACTAAAATTGATCTGATAAAATACTTAACATCGCAGAATAGCCAGCATTCATTTAATTGCAGAATGGTGTTAAAGGTTTTTAAAAAACAAACATTTTAGGACTCTAACATTTTGTTTTGTTCAGTCCAAGCTGAATTTGCTTTATAATAAGTCATAATAATTTAATACTTAATTATATAGAATTACGAATTGCCTCAATCAAGAGCTTTGAAATGCTGTTAAATAGGATTCTCAATTTCATGACATCAAAGGCTGATTATCTTTTGCTTCATGAAAAGATATGCTGGCCTTTTATTTTCTTTTGTAACATTTTAAACAATGCTGTTTAAATCATGGCTTAAAAATAGTCTCTTGACAGGCCAAGTATTATTGTTGGAAAATGAAAGACAACTTGACATGCATATTCTATGTTGGAGTAATTAGCTGTTCACAACAGCTCTTGAATAACAGTAATTTAGTGTTTCAAATTTAATTTCCTAATCAAAGAGGTCAGAAGGAAATTTAACTTAATACACTTAACCAATAATGGTAAAACATGAATCTCAGACAATGGATATCACAAAGGAGCTTGGGGGAAACAAAACAACTGCATTGGAAATAGATTTCTATGAATTATAGAAAAGGTTATTTCTAAGCTTAATTTAAATTTATTCAAATGCTGTTTCTTGTTTTACTCAGAAATTAGTATATTTTATGTATAAATATTTCAAATAACACACTTTCTCTTTCTCCCTATCCTCTCTGCTTTTAAGAGTGACACAATGGTTAGAGCCATTACTTCAAAGCTCCAGTGACCTGGCACATCAGTACTGGCACAAGAAAAACAACTTCGGCAGGATCTCATTGGGTCAGTCAACATCACTGAAGACAAAGTTAGGGTTAAACATTTCAGCTCGAGATCCTGGATCAGGACTATTTTTAATATAGAGAAGGAGTCTTCAGAAGGGGTGAATTCTCTTTGCTAAAGAAATAGGCATGGAAGAAGAGGCAACATAAGAAGTGCTCGTCATTATGATGAGTCTAAAACTCAAAGAGCAAAAGTAAGGGTACAAATTAGTTTTTTTGCTGAGGAAAGAGCGAGGGAGGTGATGGTGTGTGGGGGTGGGTGGTGAAGAGGGGCAGCTGAAGAGGGGCAGCGCGGTGGTGCAGTGGTAGAGTTGCCGCCTTACAGCATTTACAGCGCCAGAGACCCAGATTCAATCCCGATTACAGGTGCTGTCTGTACGGAGTTTGTACGTACTCCCCACGACCACATGGGTTTTCTCTGAAATCTTTGGTTTCCTCCCACACTCCAAAGGCGTACAGGTTTGAAGGTTAATTGGCTTTGTATAAATGTAGATTGTCCCTAGTGTGTGTAGGATTGTGTTATCGTGGGGGTATCACTGGTTGGTGCAGACTTGGGCTGTTTCCGTGCTGTATCTCTAAACTAAACTAAACCGGCAAGGGCAAGGCATGGGGTATGAAGAGGGTAATGCCGAGAAGCCTCACAGGGTAGTGGGGGAAAGCAGCTCAGAGAAAGATGGAGGGCTGTATCGGGCTGGAGTTGGAATATGCTATTGAAATATGGGAATGGGTAATGATATTGGTGGAAGAGTGGATAACCCCTTCACATGCAGTCCTGGTGCAGAGCTTCAACCCAAAATATTGACCATCACTTTGCCTCCACAGATACAGCCTGACCCTCAGTGAGTTTTTCCAGCAGTTTGTTTTTGTTCCAGATTACAGCATTTGCAGTCCTTTGTGTTTCTGTTTCAGTTCCTAACTTCTGAGCCTGTCAGTACTGACTTTGCACATTCTCCTTTTGACTGCGTGGGATTTCTCTGGGTGTTTCAATTTCCTCACGCATCCAAAAGTGTTGGAAGGATGATTGGCCTTAATTTGCAGGTGAGTGACCAAATTTGTGAGGAGTTGATGGAAAGTGCAGAGAATAAAATTTGATTAGAGTAGGATTAGCGACAAGTGCTTCAAGTTCAGTGCAGAGTCACTGAGCCAAAGGGGGGGGGGTTTCCATGCTGTGTGATTCTATGGCAATAGAATAAGGCAGGTATAGTAACTCTGTACCAGTCTAAAGTATTAATTAATCTCATGGAATAGATTAATCTCCATTTACAAAAGCAGTCATGAATCAAGGATATCCTTAGAAGGATACAAAGTACTGGAGTAAGTCGGATTGTCAGGCAGCATTTCTGGAGAACATGGATAGGTGAAGTATTAGGTTGGGAGAGGAGGGTGATAGGTGAAACAAAAGGATTGAAGAGTTGAGAATTGTGAAGCTAGAGGAGGGAAAGTAGATGGTAGGGGAGAAGGAGAGGAAAAATAGGCGAAAGTTCAGGTGGCACACAAGGGAGAGAGAGGGCATGATAGTTGAGGGGGGAGAGGGGGTTGTAGTTACCTCACATTGGAGAATTCAATGTTCATACCACTGTGTTGTAAGCTACCCAAGCAGAATAGGTGGTGCTGTTCTTTCAATTTGCCTGTGTCCTCCTCTGGCAATGGAGGAGGCCCAGGACAGAAGGGTCAGTATGGGAATGGGAAGGAGTTAAAATGGTTAGCAACCAAGAGAGCGAGTAGATGAACCAGATGCAAGTGTTCCGCAAAATGGTCACCAAGTCTACGCTTGGCCTCGCTGATGTAAAGGAGGCCACATCAGGACTACCGGATGTAGTAGATGATGTTAGAGGAGATGTACATGAACCTCTGTCTCACCTGGAAGGACTGTTGGGATCCCTGGATTTAGGCAAGGGATGAAGTATAGGGGCAGGTGTTGCATCTCTTGCAGTTGCAACGGAATGTACCTGGGGAGAGGGTGGTTTTGGTGGGAAAGAATGAATGAATCAAGGAGTCACAGTGGGAGCGGTCTATGCAGAAGGTGTAAAGAAGTGGGGATGGGAAGATGTGACCGGTGGTGGGATCATGTTGGAGGTGACAGAAATGTCAGTGGATGATAAATTGGATGCGAAGGCTGATAGGGTGAAAGGAAAGGACCAGGGAAGCTCTATCGTTGTTCCATCTGGGTGGAGGAGAAGCAACGGTAGAACTACAGGACACAGTGGAGATGCGGGTGAGGAATCTATCAACGACATCAGGGGGAAAACCACATTTACTAAAGAACGAGAACATCTTGGATGTCTATAATGGAAAGCGTCAATTTGGGAGCACATGCGGCAAAGATGGAGAAATTGAGGTAGGGCACAACATCTTTGCAAAAGGCAGTGAGTTATCAGATAACCATGGGAGTCAGTAGGTTTGTAGTAGATGTCAGTCCATAGTTTGTCCCCCGTGAAGGTGATAGAGAGATCACAAAAGGGGAGAGAATTGAAAGTGATGGTTCAAGTGAATCTGAATGCAGGGTGGAAGTTATTGGTAAAGTTAATGAAATCGACAAATTCTGCACCTGAAATCTTGAAATATACCATTATAAAGTCTCTTACCTGTCACGTGGGCATCAGAGAACTTCAGTAAACAGTTCATCTCTTTGATTTTCTCCTGTAGCTTTAACCAGACTTGTTCATGGAAGAGGTAAAGCTTGGCACCTTTTCCAATGGCCACTGTTCTGTTGTCTATTTGACAGCTTAGTAAACCATTTACACCTGAAGATGAAATGTGTATTCATACTGTAAGGACTATTAATAACCAAATGAACTCATAGCAGAGATGTTACACATTTTAAATCTCTTATAACATTTAGCTTACTTTGATAAACAGTGCATAAATAGATGGGTAAAATCAAATATAGAAAGAAGGGATTAATTGAAGAACTTGGATAGGTGACGTTTCGGGTTAGGACACTTCTTCAAACTGAACAACGGTCCTGACCCGGCAACACCTATCCATGTTCTCCATAGATGCCGCGACACCCACTGAGCACTTTGTGTCCTTTTGTGTAAACAAGCATAATAGCCATTTTTTCAAACGCAGAGAGATGGATATGCAGTAATTAATACATCCCATTATTCAGCATTCTGAAATGGGCTAGATTTTCTTTGTTGAAATTTGTTTGCATATCTACTGCCTTATTATATTACATATGCTACATAATTTGAACAAATAGGTCTATGACCAATCCCGGTACATTGGCCTTCATTTGTCAGGTATTGACTATAGAAGTCGGGTCTGAAGAAGGGTCTTGGCCCGAAACGTCACTCATTCCTTCTGTCCAGAGATGCTGGCTGTCCCGCTGAGTTTCTCCAGCATTTTGTGTCTACCTGCGATTTAAACCAGATCTGCAGTTACTCCAGCTTTTTGGGTCTATAGAAGTTGGGATGTTATGTTACAGCTGTACAAGACATTGATGAAGCTGCATTTGGAGTATTGTGTTCTGTGTTGGTCTCTCTGCTCTGGGAAGAATGCTGTTAAGCTACAAAGAGGACAGAGATGATTTATGAGGATGTTGCCAGGATTCTAGGGCCCGAGCTATAGGGAGAGGTTGGGCAGGCTATGACAATATTCCTTGGAGGCTGAGATGTATAAGACCATGAAGGATATCGATAAAGTGCATGCACAGAATCTGGGTAAAAGATTCTGTGTAAACAAATACAGCTAGTTTGCATCAATCAAAGCCACTTCAGTGGTGAACCAGGGATCCCTTTCTCCAGAGTTAATGGTAGGACAATACAACCTGAATAACAATAAATAAAAGCAGAAAATGTTGGAAATACACAGCAAACAAGAAAGATACACAGCAAACAAGAAATATCAGTTTGACCAATTCATCGTGAATCCCCTCCCTCTTAATCTTCTGGATCAGCCTACCACGAGGAACCTTATCAAAAGCCTTATTAAAATACATGTATACAATATCCACCATCCGACCTTCACTGATTTCTTTTGTCACCTCTTCCAAAATCTCAATCAGGTTAGTGAGATGTGACCTGCCACATACAAAGCCATACTGGCTATTCCCAATTAGCTAATTCTCTTCCAAATGGGAGTAAATCCTATCTCGAAGAATTCTCACCAATAGTTTCCTTACCACTGTCATAATGCTCATTGGCCTATAGTTCCCTGGATTCTCTCTACTTCCTCTCTTAAACTAAGGGATAATATTGGTCACTCTCCAGTCCTCCAAAACCTCATCCTTTGCAAGAGAAGAACAAAGATTCTCAACAAGGCCCCTGCAATCTCCTCTCTTGCCTCCCTCACTAAACTGGGGGAGATCCCTCAGGCCCTGGGGGGTTATCCACCTTAATATTCTTCAAGAACCTCAGCACCACCTCCTTCACCTAAACTGCCCTAGCATATTTGTGTTCTTCACACTAACCCAGCTGTCCTCCAAGTCCTTCTCCTTCAGTTGCAGAGTACCAGTTTAGTACCTTATCTACATTGTCTAACTCCAAGCATAGATTCCCCCCTTTATCTTTTTTTTGGTCACCTTTTATTTTTAATGTATACATAAAACACTTTGGGATTTGCCTTAATCCAACTTGCCAATGACATTCCATGGCACCTTCTGGTACTTCTAATCACCAGCTTGAGTTCTTTCCTACTTGCTTTATATTCCTCATAAGCCCCGTTTGATGCCACTCCTGACATATGCTTCCTTTTTCTTCCTGACTGTTAACCATCTCCTTAGTCATCCACAGTTCCCTTACCTTGCCATCCTTACCTTCCTTCTTACTGGTACATGCTGATCCTGCACTTTGATCAGCTGGCCTTTAAACAACACCCACTTGTCCTCTGTGGACATCCAATAACAACTGATTCCTATCTACCCTCCTTAGCTCCTGCCTAATGACATTGTAATCTGCTTTGCCCCAATTAAGTTCCTTCCCCCAACATCCAGATCTATCCTTATTCAAAACAACCTTAAAATTTATGGAATTATGACCACTATCTCAAAATTCTTTTTCTACCGCAACGCGTCACCTGTCCAGCTTCGTTCCCCAATACAAATTCTGCCCCGTCTAATCCTCTTGCCCTGAGTATGTCCCAGTCTGTGCATGTGGAAGGAAACCAGAGCAACCAAAGAGAACCACACAGTCACAGAGAACGTGCAAACTCCACACTGACAGGATCCAAGGTCAGGATTGAACCTGGGACTCTGGCCCTATGAGGCAGCTCCACCAGCTGCACTACTACTGATCACTTTTTATTCAATTTCGAGCCTCTTTGCATCCACCTTACATTCTCCTCCGACCATTCATTTCCCTTCCCTCTTCTAGTATTGGACATCGTTTTTGATTTGTTTTTCAAATTTGGGATCCCAGTTTACCACGTTCAGTTTTCATCTCCTTCTGAGATGAACGATTCGGGGATAGTAGTTGTTCTGGAGTCATGATGTGTTGGCAATGCCGACGCCCCGTCCGCAGACACACCCCAGCCTATCCTTGAAGTGTTCCCAACCCAAGTTACGCCACGAAGGAGAATTCGCTGCTGACCACCAGCCACGCGTCAATTACCTGTTGTCATTTTATATTTCCAGTGCCGTAAGTTATTAAAAGTAATCGGCTGATAAAATGCAGTTAAGTCAATATTGATAATAGCGGACTGCTGTTCATATTTTAAACCAATAAATTAGCTAAAAAATGCTAACAAAGTAGCAAAACGATTTGCAAAATGTTTGCAACAAATGCTTACAATGAATTATATCAGCGCCTACCATGAAACAGAAACTTAGCAACTTGCTGTGCTCCACTCTGTCTCGCCACATCGCTGCTGAAAAACCCAGTCACCGTTTTCCCATCACACATCAACACCAGCACCTCTGCAAAAGTGGTAAGGATTAGAAGCTTCATTGCTTCGGTTGCTTATTAAAATCCTTAACTCTGCCACCTCCTGTCACCCTCCTGTCTGTCTCGGCTGCAGAGCGACGCCATCCATCCTCGCCGCTGCCTCGGTTCCCATTGGCGACGGGCGGCGGCGGAGGCGGGCTCTCCAACGTGTCAGCGGTGTCGCAAAGTGCCCACCATAACAACACCTGTGGTAAAGCTCAGCCCGTCGAATGCCGGAAGAGAATAAATCGCATCGCCGCAAAACAATCTAGTCATTGATTTTGTAAAACGAGTCATTAATTGTGTACTGCACGTGTTTCACAGGCATCTGAATCTGGGGCGTTGGTTGGAATGTGATGTTTGAGGCATGGACGTGTACACTTTACGGCGGGCTGGGCTGCGGTGGAGCAGGAGGAGGATGTCCGAGGCGACCCGGGGAGCCGGCTCGACCCCCTCCACCTTCCGCAAGCGGCTGCTAGTGACGGGCGGTGCCGGATTTATGTAGGTATCGGATGCTCTGGCAGTGAGTGTGAGGAGGGGGACGCGAGTAATATGGGATAGCTGACATGGAAGCAATATCTAGCTGCCGTGAAAGCAGGAACATCAGCAAGGTGGAAGAAATGCTGGCAGAGGGGTACTTGGGCTGGTATAGCCAGGGTTGGGTATTGGTCTGACACGGAGTCACTGGGATTAGATAGACACAAAATGCTGGTGTAACTCAGCGGGACAGGCAGCCTCTCTGGAGAGAAGGAATGGGCGACGTTTCGGGTCGATACCCTTCTTCAGACTGGGATTAGTATAGTATGGTATAACGCGGAAATTGACAAACTCGTTGTCGTCACTCACCAGGAAGACAAGGAAAATACTCCAAGGTTTTTTAAACTTTGAAAAAGTGAAAGATCTCCTTCAGTTTGTGGAATATTTGGCGATGGAAATGTTGAATGAGCATGCCGGAAAGTACTGGGAACCAAAAGTCTTAGTTGGAAACGTGTAGAAGCTGAAAATTGTGGAAAGAGTGCCTCACTTTCTACACTACCCACCCATAAGTTTGATTCAGCACCAACTGCCCCACATATGGCATAGTCTGTTCCCATAAAGACCTCTTCAACCACCTCAAAATCCACATGATTAGATGAAAAGCAAGCCATCCTTGATCCAGAGTGACTACTGAAGATAAACACAATTGACCAAGTTGATCATAGCGAGTCAGAAACAGGGAACACAGAACAGGCCCTTCAGGACTACTCATCCAGGCCAATGAAAATGTCTCATCCAAGCGAGTCCCAATTGGCTATGTTTGGCCCATTCCTATCCATGTACCTAAATGTTTTTTTTAATGAGTTGTACCAGCTATTGTCACTAACTTGACTCATCTACCAATCACCCCACCACCTGTATCCACCTATCACTGACTTGCTCTGCCTCAATCCAGCAGTCTAAAAAAGAATCCTGTTCTGAAACATAGTCTGTCCATTCCCTCCACATACACTGATGAGCCAAAACATTATGACCACCTGCCTAATATGCTATTGGTCCTCCGTGTGGTCCTCCCTGAAGGTGTCCTGTGGTATCTGGCAACAAAACATTAGCAGCAGATCCTTCAAGTCCTGTAAGTTGCGAGGTGGAGCCTCCGTGGATCAGAGTTGTCAATCCAGCACATCCCACAGATGCTCAATCGGATTGAGATCTGGAGAATTTGGAGGCCAGGGCAACACCGTGACCACTTCATCATGTTCCTCAAACCATTCCTGAACAATGTGTGCAGTGTGGCAGGACGCATTATCCTGCTGAAAGAGGCCACTGCAAACAGGGAATATCATTGCCATGAAGGGGTGTACCTGGTCTGCAACGATGTTTAGGTAGGTGACACGTGTCAAATTGACGTCCTCATGAATGGCCGGACCCAGGGTTTACCAGCAGAACATTGCCCAGAGCATCACACTCCCTCCACCGGCTTGTCATCTTCCCACAGTGCATCCTGGTGCCATCACTTACCCAGGTAAACGGCGCACACGTACACGGCCATCCACATGATCTAAAAGAAAACAGGACTCATTGGACCAGGCGACCTTCTTCCACTGCTCCAAGGTTCAGTTCCAACGCTCGCGTGCCCAATATAGACGCTTTCGACCGTGGACAGGGGTCATCATGGGCACTGACCGGTCTGTGGCAAGGACTGCTTAGGGATGGTTGGCATGGGAAATTGTGACTCATAGATTTCATTGTGTCTTTTGAAGAAGTGATGAGTTGGTTCATTAGGGAATGGTGGGAGATGTCTTCGATAAGGCATTTGACACGGTCCTGCATGGTAAGCTGGCCCAGAAGATTAAGTCTCCTATGGTCTGGGGTGAACTAGCCAATTAGATACAAAATTGGTTTGGTGGAAGGAGTAGTGGGTGGTTGTTATATAGGTTAGAGGCCTGTAACTAGTGGTGTGCCATAGGGATGAATGGTGAGTCCACTGTTTGTTATCTAAATTAATGATTTGGATGACAACATTTTTAACAGATGCCGATAAAGTTTGTGGATTATACCAAAATTGGTGGTGTATTGGACAATGGTGAAGGTTATGTAAGATTAGAACAGGATCTAGGCCAAATAATGGAGAGGGAATAAACTAGGACAAGTACAAGGTGTTGCATTTTTGTAAAATAAACTAGAGCAGGACTTGCACAGTAAATAAAAGAGCTGTGGAGAATGTTGCAGAATGGAGGGACCTAGGGGTACAGGTAAAGAGTTCCCTGAAAGTGGTGATACAAGGTGATGAACAAGGCATTTAGCCCACTTGCACCCATTAGTTAGGGCACGGAGGACATTCAGATGTTGGAGCACCATGATTCAACTTTACAAGTCATTCATGTGATTGTACTTAGAGTATTGTGTGCAGCTCTTTTCATTGAGCAATGGGAAGAAATTTGTTAAGCTAGGTGTAGAAAAGGATTGTGAAGGACATTAGACACAAAATGCGGGAGTAACTCAGCAGACACTCAGCAGGAGTGTCTCTGGAGAGAAGGAATGGGTGACATTTCGGGTCGAGACTTCAGTCTGAAGAAGGGTCTCCACCCGAAACGTCACCCATTCCTGTCCCGCTGAGTTACTCCAGCATTTTGTGTCTACCTTCGGTTTAAACCAGATCTGCAGTTCTTTCCTACACATTTTGTGAAAGACGTTACCAGGACTGGAGGGCTTGATATAAGGTGAGGCTCAAAAGGCCGGTACTTTTTTTTGTTGTAAAGCATAGGGTGCTAATTGGCATTCTTATCGAAATATATGAAATTATGAGGTGCAAAGATAAAGTGAATGGTCAGTCTTTTCCCAACATAGGGGACTGTAAAACTTGAGGGCAGACGTTTAAGGTGAGAGGAGAAGGATTTAAAGGTAGGGCAGCTTTTTCCACACAGTGAGTGATAGGTGTATTTAAACAAACTCGGAGGAAGCTGTAAAAGTGGGTACCATCACAATGTTTAAAAGACATTTAAACAGATATAATATAATATAATATTCATTTATTGTCATTGCAATGAGTACAACGAAATTAAAAAATAGCCAATCCTGACGGTGCGTACAAACATATATGCAATAAATGCAAAAACAAATAAATACATAAATACAATTAAATACAATTATATTAAGTACAAGATTTTTTAACGGTGTTGCCTAGTGCAAAGGTAGTGTTCAGTTCTCGTATGGCCCTGGGGTAAAAACTGTTCTTAAGTCTGTTTGTTCGGGATTTGATCGACCTGAAACGTCGACCAGAGGGCAGATGAACAAACAGACGGTGGCCGGGGTGGGATGGATCTTTTATTATTTTGCTTGCTCTACTGAGGCAGCGTAGGCTGAACAGGTGCTCCAGGGAGGGCAGTGAGCAGCCGATGATCTTCTGGGCCGTCGTGATGACCCTCTGAAGGGCCTTCCTGTCCTTTTCTGAGCAGCTGGCATACCATGTGGTTATACAGTATGCCAGCACACTCTCGATGGAGCAGCGATAGAAGGACAACATGAGCTTCTCCTGCAGGTTGGTTTTCCTGAGGATCCTCAGGAAGTGGAGTCTCTGCTGTGCCTTCTTTACTGTGGTGATGGTGTTGGTAGACCAGGTAAGATCCTCTGCGATGTGCGTACCCAGGAACCTGAAAGCTGGTACCCTTTCCACACAGACCCCATTGATGTAGAGTGGGTCGTAATCTCCACTGGTTTTTCTAAAGTCAATTATAAGTTCCTTTGTTTTGGAGGAGTTCAGGACCAGATTGTTCACTGAACACCATGCTGCCAGCCTTTGGATTTCATCCCTATAGGCTGTCTCATCTCCTTCTGAGATGAGTCCAACCACAGTCGTGTCATCCGCGAACTTGATGATGGTGTTGGTGGGATGGGTGGGGGCGCAGTCGTGAGTGTAGAGGGAGTAAAGGATGGGGCTCAACACACAGCCCTGTGGTGAGCCGGTGCTCAGTGTAATGGTGGAGGAGAGGTGAGGGCCTATTTTGACGGTCTGGGGGCGGTTGGTCAGGAAGTCCTTGATCCATTGGCAGATGGTTTGGGAAAATCCAAGGTCGGAAAGTTTGGTGACCAGTCTGCTCGGGATGACCGTGTTAAAGGCAGAGCTGAAGTCGAGGAAGAGCATCCTCACATAGCTCCCCTGGTGTTCAAGGTGGGTCAGTGCAGTGTGAAGAGCAGTGTCGATGGCATCCCCTGTAGACCTATTTGCTCTGTAGGCAAACTGGTATGGGTCGAAGGTGGGTGGGAGGCTGGCTTTGATGTGCTGCAGGACCAGTCTCTCGAAGCACTTTGTGATGACCGGTGTGAGTGCTACCGGACGGTAGTCGTTAAGACCGCTGATGACAGACTTTTTCGGCAGTGGGATGATTATGGCGGACTTCAGGCAGGGAGGGATGGTGGATTTTAAAAGGGACAGGTTGAAGATTTTTGTGAAGACCTCAGATAATTGGTCTGCACATTCCCTCAGCACTCTGCCCGTCACACCATCGGGGCCTGCAGCTTTCCTGGGATTCACTGCTCTGAGCACGCGCTTAACATCATACTCCTGCACAGTGAAGGTGTTGCTGTCAGGTGCTGGAGAGGGTGTTATGTCTGCCACTGTAGCTTTCACCTCGAAACGAGCAAAGAAACAGTTAAGTTCCTCTGCCAGCGAGGCGTCGCCGTCGGCAGTCGTGCGGTTGCTGGTCTTGTAGTTGGTGATGTGCTGGATGCCTTGCCATACCCGCCGTGGGTCATTGTTGGAAAAGTGGTCCTCAATCTTCCTCTTGTAGGACGCCTTGGCATCCTTGATGCCTCTCTTCAGGTTGGTTCTAGCAGCACTGTATAGAGCTCTATCACTAGACCTGAAGGCGGTGTTACGGTCCTTGAGGAGAGACCTGACATCCTTTGTCATCCAGGGTTTTTGATTGGGATACAACCGGATGCGTTTGTCGACGGTGACATTGTCAACACAGTTTTTGATGTAGCAAAGTACAGTTGATGTGTACTCCTCCAAGTCCTGATCCTCAAAAATATCCCAGTTGGTCCTTTCGAGGCAATCCTGCAGCTGCGAGGAAGCTCCTTCAGGCCATGTCTTAACAGTCTTTATGGTGACTGGAGCTTTCCTCCTGAGTGGGGTGTATGCTGGAGTTAGGAATATGGACAGGTGATCTGACTGCCCCAGGTGTGGTAGTGGTGCTGACCTGAAACCCTTCTTAATATTTGAGTAAACCTTGTCTAGTGTGTTTTTCCCCCTGGTAGCACATCTTATGTGTTGTTCAAGTTTCGGGAGAACTGACTTTAGGTCTGCATGGTTGAAGTCCCCGGCTATGATGTGGGCTGCTTCTGGATATGTGCTCTGTTGTGAGTTTATTGCACCGAGCAGGTAGCCTAAAGCTGTGCTAGCGTTAGCATTCGGTGGGATGTAGACTGCTGTTACTATAACCCCTGTAAATTCGCGAGGAAGGTAAAAAGGCCTGCATTTAACTGTTAGGGACTCCAGATCAGGAGAACAGTGGCTATCTATGATTTGGATGTTAGTGCACCAGCTGTTGTGCACGTAAATGCATAACCCCCCCCCCTTGCTCTTACCGGAGTCGATGTTTCTGTCCCAACGAAACGCTGTACGCCCGGCTAGCTCAATGGCTCCGTCTGGGATAAGTGGATGAAGCCATGTCTCTGTTACTAAGAGAATGCAACAGTCCTCCACGAGTTTGTTTGCTGATATCTGTAGTTTTAGTTCGTCCATTTTGTTGATGATGGATCTGGCGTTGGTGAGAAACATGCTGGGTAGCGGTGGTTTGTGTGGCTGTCTCTTTAGCTTGGCAAGTATACCGGACCGGCATCCTCGCTTTTGCTTCCTGTTTCTCCTCCGCCTGCGACGCCTGTTCGCGCCGACAACTATCCACGGAGCGCCCGGTGTCCTGGCTATCTCTTCCGGTATATTTCGCGGGTGTGGAAATTCGCGCACAAGGTCCCGATTGCACTGGAATCCTATGATCAGAAGATCCTTTCGGTTGTAGGTAGGATTTGCCTGATTTTCCTGATTTTCATGACTAAAATTGACTAACAGACATAACACAGATAACACACATAAAACGCACCGAAAGGGAGAGCTGTGAGCCGCTGCGTCCGTGCGCGCCGCCATCTATGTGAGTAGGAGAGGTATGGGTAACATGCAAGCAAATGGAACAAGCTCAGTTTGGTTTGGACAAGTTGGGTTAAAGGGCATTTTTCCATGCTGTATAAGTTTTATAATGACCAAGTAAATTTAAATATGGGGTTCAAATGAAAATATAATATCTTATTTAGCTTTATGAAATCTCCAAGTCTAACAATTAAATATTTAGCTGCACTAAATTCTTTACTTAATAAGTATTTGGTTTCAAAACAAAATGTCAATTGATTTGTCAGTATTGGATGGCTTTTAAGTCAGTAAAGTATAATACAAGTTTCTCTTTAGTACCAAACGTCAATTTACGAGAATGATTGAAATATACAATTCCCAGATAAATTTTCATGAAGTGAGTGATCCAATTTGTTTTTCTTTTGAAGTGCATCGCATGTGATTATTTGCCTGTTGGAAAGATATCCAGATTATTTGATCATAAATTTAGACAAGGTAAGTCTGGTGAAAACTATGAGGTTGTTGTGCATTGTCATCCGTACTTGTAAGAATAAGGACACAGTCTTTCCTCAGATAACAGAAAAATCTCAACTTGAATGCCCAGGAGTGAAGGAGATTACAAAAAGTGGTGGCCACTGCCCAGTCCATCACAGGTACTGATATCCCCATCATGTCATAGGAGCAGAATGGGGCAATTCAGCCCATTGAGTCTACTCTGCCATTCAATCATGGCTGATCTAATTTTCCCTCCCAACCCCATTCTCCTGCCTTCTCTCCGTAACCTTTGGCACCCTCAGTAATCCTTGTGTGTGCTTTTATTCTGAGTCTATGCCATTTGGTAATCGACTCTCACTAATGGGAACATCCACTCTATCCAGGCCTTTCATTATACGGTAAGTTTCAATGAGATATCCCCTCATCCTAACTCCAGCAAGTGCAAACCCAGAGTCATTGTATGTTACCCCTGGGATTATTCTAGTAAACCTCCTCTGGGCCCTCCCAATGCAAGCACATCCCTCCTCAGATATGAGACCAAAAAACCCTCGAAGGGATCTATTGGGGTGTTGTCTCAAAAAGGCAGGCAGCATTATCAAAGACCCACATCACCCTGGCCATGCTCTGAATTCACTCCTGCCATCGGGAAGAAGGTATAGGAGTCTGGAAATGGTAACATCCAGGTTCAGGAACAGTTTCTTCCTAACAACCATCAGGCTATTCAACACAACAAACTCCAACTAAATTTCGAAATTTAAACTGTCTTGGTTGCACTAGGGATTTTGGGTTTTGGTTTACACTATATTGGGTATCTTATTGAACTTTTTGTTTGTTTATTATGCTATCCATAGAGTATTGTGTTTACAAACCTGTTGTGCTGCTGCAAGTAAGAATTTCATTGTTCCGATTCGGTACATATGACGATTAAACACTCTTAACTCTTGATGACACTGAACCTACAATGATAAACAGCAGCTCTCCGTCCATGGATATAACAATTTTATACGTGTCATCTTGTCAAGCACTCCGTATTCTCCCTCTGGCTGCAAACCCTTACAAGTTCCTGACACCCTGTGTCCCAAGTCCTTTTCTGGCCACACAGCTGGTCTGTGCTTGAAGTCCCACCTCTAGCTTCACACCTCCTTCATTCCTGCCTCCATGTTCCCGATGTTGATGCTCACTCTGGCCACCCACTGACAATTGAGGGGATATGTGGATAGCTGGTTAACGAGAACCTGGTGTGAATGTCATGCTGTACAAAAATAAGTCAGGTATTTTATTTCAATTTCTTTAATTACTACTTTCCCCCCTACAGCTTGATTACTGTGCAAGCCTAAAGAATTTGAAAACAGTTTCCAGCAGAAAAAACTACAAATTTATACAGGTATGTAAATCAGTTAAGCTGATAAGCTTCATATTGGAACAGGGGGGTTGAGGGAATGAAGTGGGGGGAGAGGAAGGGGGGAGTGGGGGGGGGGGGGAAGGAGAGGGTGCTGCACCAATATAGGAGAGGTTTGGGCCCAACGGGTCCACTTGGTCTAGTCTCCATTAAACTTTCCCCCTCTCGCCCTGTTTCCACCAATCTTTCCACCACTATGCACAAGAAGCACAAAACGCCATTGTTTGCAGATGCTGAGAAGTGTGTTCAGCTCTGGCTGAACAATTTCTAGTCTTGTGACGTGGACTCGATAAGAAGAAGACCTTCTAACTATGCTCTCTGGTGTTTGTCATTTCCACCTGAGGAAAATGACTGTCTACCTTATCTATGCCTCTCATGATTTTAAACACTCCGATCAAGTCTCCCCTCAACCTCTGACATTCCGTAGAAAACAATGCAAGTTCATCCAACTGCCTTGTATCTGAAACCTTCTAATCCAGGCAGAATTCTGATAAACCACCTCTACACCCGCTCCGAAACCTCCACATCCTTCTTGTAATGGAGCGACTAGAACTGCACAATGCACTCCAAATGTGGCCTAACCAACGTCTTATAAGAGCCGTATCATGAGATAGCGACGTGAAGAAACACTGTCCACAGGGGCTATAATGTGGGAGCTGCAACAACAGACGTATCACTGCAGTGGGTGAAGAAGGGCTCGCTGGTGCACTTCGCGAGTCGGGAATGGTGTTGGAAGCCAGGGCTCCAAATGACCGGGGAGACAGTGGATGCCAGGGATGGTTCGGCAGGTTATTCCATTCACATTCAGTTTACATTTTATATTTGTTTTAAGTTTCTGGCACTACATGGTGCTTTAGAGACACAGGAGGGGCATCATTAGTGGGCCGGGGGTGTTTGTCATTTCAATATCACGTGACCTCTGTTGGTCCAGAAAAGCGGATAACCCAGAAATGCTCTGGAACCGAGGATGCCAAAAAATCGGTGTTCAACCTTGACTTCTATTACGTCACCTCTCATCCTCCTATGCCTTAGGGAAAATAGATCCAGTTTATTCAATCTTTCCTTTTCAACTCAAACATCCTCATGAATCTGTTCTGGTTGCCCTCTTGCATTCCATCATTGCATTAAGTGCATCTTTCCTGTAGTTCTAAATGTAATGTTTACACTGTTTTTAAGTATGGGGTAATCATTTAGTCTTGCATTTTGAAAAATTGCAATATTTGATGTTCAGAATGCTGTCATTATTATCCTTTATAATAGACATTGATTGTTATGTTGCTGCCATGATGGGGTGATTAACCATTTCATAAATAAATGTTCTATAGGAATTCCAGCCATTGTATAATAGTGTTTCTAACCAGGCAAGGTTGGTTTGAACAATGCCACTAGAACAAATCCAGCATTAATGATCTAATTTGCAGAATAGTTGGAAAGATATTACATATTTATTTGATTACCTTTATGTCAGTAAACAACATATGAAATGTATTCTTGTTTATGAAACATAAACAGGGATACGGTATCTACCCTTTCAGTGAGATATGAATGATGATGATCTGTTACACAATTCCAAATAATCCTATATGTTCTAATATTTCCAATTATCCAAAACATTATCAATTTGGGATTTTGAAAATTAACTATTGTCTTAAGTTTCAATTGCCATTGTGGAAGATTGTTATAAATTTCTATTAACACTTGTATCCTAACTTCACTCTTGAAATTAAATATTTCCTAATTTCACTCCTGAAAGGTAGGCAATTGACACACTATAAAATCATGTAAACTTCAAGCAAGACAGCTAACTAATTTGTTTTGGTGAAATTGGTTAAGGTTGCTCATAGCATTATTGAACTTGTTTTTCAGGAAGTATCCTGGCATCATTTTCATCCACTAGCGAGCAAACATGATGAAATGTTAGAAAAAGTACCTCTCTAATCTTAATTCACTGCTTTGTTTAGCTACTTTTAAAAGCAAGGGTGAGGAATAAATGTTTACCATTTTGTCAAAATGGTCACCAATCCGAAAACGAGTGAAGCAGTTTGAAATAAATCAGAATTTCATTTTTTCCACTGATCTCTCTCCATAGCTTCATGAGAAAACTCAGGATCAGCAAGAGTTATATGTTTTTAAAACAAAAAGGTGCTGCATATTTGATTTTGTAGGTCGTTTTATCTGTTTGTAAATTTCTGTTTATTTTCTTTTATAAAATTTGTTGATGTATTTTAAATTACATTCAATACTTAAGACTTTAATGAAACATAAATGCAGAACTTTTATTATAAGCATGTAAATAAATAATTACTATTTCTTATTTGTAGGGTGATATTTGTGACGAATATTTTATGAAGCAATTGTTTGGAACTGAAAACATTCATATTGTTTTACATTTTGCTGCACAGACTCACGTTGGTAAGGCATTTCAGTAAAAAATATTTTCAGTATATTACTTCCTATTACAAATTCATTTTATACATAAAATTGAAGAATTTTGGTTTTATCCATACGTGGTTCAATTTTACAATATCAATAAGCTCTTTGTTGTGAAGTCTTATGTGAAACTAATTTTTTATACATGTTAATGTATTACTTTAAAGCAGAATTGCATAATACTCTTTTCAACTTTGCTGAACGTGATTGCGAACATTTCAAAATCATCATTAGAGTTTATGCTGCGCCCCACTATCATTAAAGCGGAGGATATTCTTGGATTTGTCTTTCCTGATAAAGGCCCTTTGAGCCGAAGTGTTAAATCTGTTTCTCTTTTTCTCAGATAATGCCAAACCTATTGAGTAGTGCCAACATTTCTGCTTTTCATTCCTCCTGTTGATTATTTCCTTTTCTGCCACTACTCATGACAATATGTTAGGAATTTGATGTGGGCAGTTAGTTGTGGGATAGCTTAGATCTGTCTGTTGTAAGCTGTTTAGAACACATGTAGTTTTCTGTCACAACTTTACCAAGATGGTACCTCACTTTCTGCTACGTTTGATTCTGCTGCGAGTATAACTTTTGCAATCCTCATTGAACCTGGCTTTATTGTATCAGTAGAGCGAGAATATACCAATATAGGTTACAGATTATACTAGTGTAGACTTCTGCCACAAAGAGCAGTCAGGAAGCTTACAGGTAAAGTGATGCTATCAGAGCAGCGAGTAAATTTAGAGCCAGTGTGATGGTGTTGTACCTCTTTTTATTCTTTTGACTAGAATTTTAACACAGAATCAAAATCCTTTTTAACCACAAGGCGGCACAGTGGTGCAGCTGGTAGACCCTCTGCCTCTCAACCTCAGGTGCTGTTTGTATGGAGTTTGCTCGTTCTCCCTGTGACCCTGTGGGTTTCTTCTGGTTTCTCCGGTTTCCTCCCACATCCCAAAGATATGCGGGTTTGTAGATTAATTGGCCCTCTGTAAATTGCCCTTGGTAGTATGGTAGTATAGTATACTACTGTTGGCAGTATGTCAGGAGTGGATGAGAAAGTAGGATAACATAGAACAGGCGTAAACAGGTAACTGATGGTCGGCGTGCACCCGGTGGGCTGAAGGACCTGTTTTCTTGCTGTATCTTCCACAGATTATCTGAAAATATTATTAACAAATTTCGGTATTTAATTTGGGGTTTTTTCTGTCTCCGCCTCAAAGCTAAATTGATTCAGCAGATTTTCAAATTATCCCAATTTAAGGATCTTTTTTCACATACTTTTGTATAATTGGATAGTTATACCTGGAAATAAAATCCATTGGTCTAGACTCTGTCCAAGTGTTACTGTGTGTCGTAGCATCATACAGCATGGAAACAAGCCCTTTAGCCAACTTTTTCATGCCAACCAAGATCTCCATCCAAGCTAGTTCCGTTTGCTCACACTTGCCCCATATCCCTTTAAATATTTCCTATCAACGTACATGTCCAAATGTCTTTTAAATGTTATCATTGTACCTGGCTCAATACTTCATCTGGCAGCTCGTTCCATATACCCACCCCCCTCTGTGAGAAAACGTTGCTCCTCAGGTTCCTCACCTTAAACCTATGCCCTCTAGTTCTTGATTCCCCTCCCAAAGGAAAATGACTGTGTGATGTCTCTCTCCACAAATGTTATTATAATTGTAGATCAGGCAATAAGATCACATATAAAAGAATGATTTTGAGGTACTTGACCACATCTAAATCGGATTAGGATTTGTGTATTTGGGTGTTTAAAGAAAAATATATATGCACATAAATAGTTTGGAGCTTTCATTTTAAATTGTTGTTTCTGATCAAGAATTCCATGCTGCTGGTACATTAATTTGCTTTAATTTTTTGTCCCCAGATAAGTCATTTTGGTGCTCTTCAGAATTCAAAAACGTGAATATTTATGGTACAGAAATCCTAGTGAAAGCTGCTTATCAGGCTAATGTTGAAAAATTCATTCATGTTAGTACTGATGAAGTCTATGGAGGAAGTGTTGAAGAGGTAACTAATGAACAGATGTGTCTTTTTGTTTTGTACTCAGATCATGGGACTTTACTGCCAAGGCAATTTAATCCCACTCATTATTGCACTTAAAAGTCAGTGATGAGCCATGGCATTGAACTGTTAAAATCCTTTCTGGCAAACCTCCATCTGCTATTAGCTGTTTAACTTTACTTCAGACTACTTTAGACATACAGTGGGGAAAAAAAGGCTATTCGACCCGCCAAATCCAAGCCAACTAGCAATCACCGTGCAGTAGCACTATCCTACACACGAGAGACAATTTTTACAATTACAGAAGCCAATTAACCGACAAATCTCTACGTCTTTATAGTGTGGTAGGAAACTGGAGAACCTGGAGAGAATCCATGTCTTCACAGGGAGAATATACAAACTCTGTACAGGCAGCACCCGATTGAACCCGAGTCTCTGGCGAAGTAAGGCAGCAACTCCACCTTATGGTTATGAAAGGGACAGCAGAGCTTTGATTTGTATTGTAGTGGGATTGCTGAGCTCTACGACTGTTGAATGGATGATTTCAATAGGATTTACCTAAGAAATAACAGTGCAATTGTAGCTGTAAGATCGAGCAAAAAGACCAATAGACAATTCTGTATTTTCATTAGTTATGAGAATGCAGATCAGTTGTTTAGACATATGATTAAATATTTCCAATGTTCAGTTTAGAAATAGCTAAGTGTAATGTTTTCATAAATATAGATTCAGTGATTCTTATGATTGAGCATTTTGGCTCCAGTGGAGGTGAGACTGGAGATTGTTCAGAAGACATATGAGCAGAATTATGCCATATGGCTGATTGAGTCTGGTCTACCATTAGAACATGGCTGATCTATCTTTTCTTCTCAACCCCATTCTCCTCATCTCCCTGTAACCTTGCACACCCTTACTAATCAAAAACCTATCAATCTCTGCTTTAAAAATACCCCCAAACTTGACCTCCACAGCCACAGATTCACAACCCACTGGCTAAATAAATGTTTCCTCATCTCCTTTCTAAAGGTACACAATTTTATTCTGTGGCTATGCCCTCTGGTCCTAGACTCTCCCTCTTGTGGAAACATCCTCTCCACACCAATCTATCCAGGCCGTTCACTATTCAGTAAGTTTCAATGAGATGCCTTCATCCTTTAAAACTGCAGTGAGTATAGGCCCTGAGCCGTCAAACATTCCTCGTATGTTAATCCAATCATTCCCGGGATCATTCTCGTGAACCTCCTCTGGAACCCTTCTAACACCAACACATCTTCCTCAGTGGTGGGGCCTAAAACGGCTCACGATACTCCAAAGGCAGTCTGACCAGTGCCCTATAAAGAATTAGCATTATATCCCCGCTTTTATATTCTAGTCCATCATTCAAATCATTAATACGTAATGTGAAAAGACCCAACACCAACCCCTGTGGAATATCACTAGTCACCGGCAGCCAACCAGAAAAGGCCCCCTTTATTTCCACTCTTTGCCTTCTACCAGTCAGCAAATCTTCTACCCATGCTACTCCCTCTACTACCATGGGCGGCACGGTAGCGCAGCGGTAGAGTTGCTGCTTTACAGCGAATGCAGCGCCGGAGACTCAGGTTCGATCCTGACTACGGGTGCTGCACTGTAAGGAGTTTGTACGTTCTCCCTGTGACCTGCGTGGGTTTTCTCCGAGATCTTCGGTTTCCTCCCACACTCCAAAGACGTACAGGTATGTAGGTTAATTGGCTGGGTAAATGTAAAAATTGTCCCTAGTGGGTGTAGGATAGTGTTAATGTACGGGGATCACTGGGCGGCACGGACTTGGAGGGCCGAAAAGGCCTGTTTCCGGCTGTATATATATGATATGATATGATATGGGCTCCCATCTTGTCTCACGTGTGGCACCTTATCAAAGGCCTGAAAATCCAAGTAAACAACATCCACTGATTCTCCTTTGTCTATCCCCTGATATTCACTTCCTCAAAGAATTCCAACAGATTTAACGGGCAAGATCTCCCCTTCACAAAGCCATGCTGACTTCAGCCTATTTTATCGCGTG
The DNA here is from genome assembly GCF_053455715.1 of Rhinoraja longicauda. NCBI lineage: Eukaryota > Metazoa > Chordata > Chondrichthyes > Rajiformes > Arhynchobatidae > Rhinoraja > Rhinoraja longicauda. Next base: position 39,370,738 of record NC_135959.1, on the reverse strand, counting down.
CTTCGATGTACTCAGAAACCTTATCTTTCATAATGGAGTCTAAAATCTTAATAAACACTGACATTAGGTTAACCGGCCTATAGTTTCCCCTCTTTTGCCTCGCTCCCTGGAATTTCTGGCAGGTTGCTGGTATCTTCTGTTGTGATGACTGACACAAACGACTTATTGAACTTATCTGCCATTTCTTTATTCCCTATTTCTACTTTATTTTCGGCATTTTCCCGCGGTCTAATGCTTATTCTTGCCTCTCTTTTACTGTTTATATATCTGAAGATACTTTAGGTGTCCTCTTTTATATTATTGGCTGGCTTACCTTCATATTTCATCTTTTTTTCCCTTATTGCCGTTTTAGTTGTCTTCTGTGGGTTTTTATAAGCTTCCCAATCGTCTAGCATCCCACTAATCTTTCCATCTTTCCAATATTATATACCTTCTCTTTTACTTTTATGCTGTCTTTTGACTTTCTTTGTCAGCCACGGTACCCTCATTCTTCCCTTAGAATCTTTCTTCCTCATTGGGATGAAAAGATCCTGAGTCTTCCTAATTAATCCGAGAAACTCCTGCCATTGCAGCTCCACCATCATTCCAGCGAGGCTCCCTTTCCAATCAACTTTAGTCAGTTCCTGCTTCATGCTTCTGTACTTACCTTTACTCAACAGTAATACAGATACATCTGATTTCCTCTTCTCTTTCTCAAACTGCAGGTTGAATTATATCATATTATGGTCACTATGTTCTTGGGGTTCTTTTACCTTAAGCTCTGTAATCTCATCTGGTTCATTACACAATACCAAATGCAGAATTGCCTTTTCCCTAGAAAGCTCGACTGCACGCTGCTCTAAGAAACCATCTCGTAGGCCCTCTACTAATTCCTTTTCTTGGGAACTAGTACCAACTTGATTTTCCCAGTCTATCTGCAGTTTGAAATCCCCCATGACCACTCGTGTGGCTTAGGTAGTCAACAGCTTTATCCATGCACTTTTGGACTTCCTGCGATCCTAGAGTGCAAGATGTCACTTGTCATATTTGCTCCATTGCAAATTGTCATCTTAAATACTTCTCTTGTCTTCTCCATTGACTCATTTGCCTTTCTTATATGCCAATTGTATCTCCTGATGTAATTTGTACGCTACATTTTGGCCACTGTTCAGAGGCCTGTATATACAGTAACTCCCATCAGTGTCTTTTCACTCTTGCAGTTTCCTAACTCATCCTTCAAGGATTCTACATCTCCTGATCGTTTGTCACCTCTTGACAAAAGTTTCATTCCTTACCAGCAGACCCACCCTACCCCCTCTGCCCACCTGCCAGTCTTTTTGATAGGATGTGTATCCTTGGATGTTCAGCTCCCAGCTCTGATCATCTTTCAGCCATGTCTGATGCCACAAAGTTGTACCTACCAATTTTTAACTGCGCCACAACAGCCTCCACCTTGTTCTATATACTGTGCTTATTCAAATATAACACAATTAGTTCAGTATTTACCACCCCTCTTCTCAAAATGGCCCCCATTTTTCTGACATTAGTCTCATCGCTTTTTGAACTTTCTGTCCTATTGCTTCTGGAGACTTATTGAGAGTTATGTGGTAATAAAGGAATCTGCTTTAACGCATTGAATAAGTATAACAAAGCATAAGTAAGTATAGCTAAGTATAACAATGCAAACCACCAAAAACCTTTCAAGAGAGTCAAGACTGTTTAAGTACTGGGAATGGGTAAGTAAAATTTTGACTTGTTGCAGCTTACAGGCCTGTAAACCCAATGCACACAGATAAATATATAATAATCAATAATATAATAAATTACTAATTGTAATATTAGGTGACCATAATAATGCAAAAACCGATGTCCATAATGCAACCAAAGACACAGTCTACAGACGATCACAATTGTGAGGTTATTGGTGTGTAGTGTTTAAGAACCTGATGGTTGTTGGGAAGAAGCTGTTCTTGAATATGGTGGTCACAGTCTTTAGGCATCTGCACCTTCTCCTGATATCAGTCTTGAAATAGATAGTGACCAGGGTGGTGCGGATCTTTGATGATATTGGCTACCTTTTTCAGGCAGCACCTCCTGCAGATCCCTTCAATGGTGGGGAGGTCTATTCAGACATTTAAGCACCTAATCAATGCTTCCATCTCCATTCATTTCTATTTGGACCAGGCAAAGACTCTTTCATTTCTGGGCGTTCAAGTTGTTGAACCAGGTCATGATGCAACCTGTCAGCATGCTCTCAACCATAATAATAAGGAACTGCAGATGCTGGTTTATACCAAAATGTTGGAGTAACACAGCAGGTCAGGTAGCATTTCTGGAGAAAATGGATAGGTGATGTTTCGGGTCAGGACCCTTCTTCAGGCTGATTGTAGTAGGGGGAGCGGGAGAAAAACTGGAAGTGAAAAGAGGCACGACGAATCATGCCTGGCAAAAAAGCTTATTAACTGCATCCGGTGTTCCCGATGTAGACTCCTGTATATTGGTGAGACCAAGCATAGACTTGGCGACCGCTTTGCCCAACAATTGTGCTCGATTCGCCAGAGCCTACTGGATTTCTCAGTTGCTAAAAACTTTAATTCCCATTCCTGTACTGACCTTTCTGTCTTGGGCCTCCTCCATTGCCAGAGTGAGGCCACATGCAAACTGGAGGAACAGCACCCCAATTTCACTTGGGCAGCCTAAAATTAAATGGTATGAGCATTAAACTCTTCAATTTTAGGTAACTTATACAAACACTTCCCTTCGCCATCCCTTTCTACCCCCGGCCTCTTCCCTCCCCTGCCCTTACTTTTCCGTGCCCACTCCCTGTCCCTGAACCCTGGCTGATCTTGCATCAGTTTCTCCCCCCTTCAGTAAAAGTCTGTTAACTAGCTTCACATTTCATAACATCCCTCTTGGGCCTGCACCTGTTTCAGTCTCCAGTCTTTGTCCAACATCTATCAGGTCCTCTGTTGCCTGGGGTCCTCTGTTGCCTGCTGTAATTTGTCCTGCCTCTTTTCGCTTCCAGTATTTTTCCTGCTCCCCCTACCACAATCAGTCTGAAGAAAGGTCCCAACCCAAAAAGTCACCTATCCATTTTCTCCAGAGATGTTGCCTGACCCGCTTAGTTACTCCAGCATTTTGTGTCTACCCTTATGCTCTCGACCGTACACCTGTAGAAGTATTGATGGAATATTTGTTGACCTACTGAATCTCCTCAATCTTCTTAGGAAGTAATGGCACTGATGAGCTTTCATTCTGATTGCCTCAATGTGCTGGGTCTAGGACAGATATTCAGAGATAAGCATCTCAAAGCTTTTTAAAAAAATACTTACAATTTCATATCAGAATTGTACATCCAGTAAATGTGTTTTGTCATCTTTTATATAGGAATTCAATGAAACATCACCCAGATGTCCCACAAATCCCTATGCAGCAACAAAAGCAGCATCTGAATGTATAGTTTTGTCCTATTGGGAAAATTTCAGGGTATGTTTTTATATATTATATGTTGTCAGAATATACTCTTAAGGATTTCTGCCATGCTTACAAATATTTTTGACTGGTACTTTAAATTCATCGTAAACCTTATTTTTGACTGATTTTTGTTTTCTGATTTTGGCTGACAGACTTTGAAAAAGTAATTTCAGATGCTGCACATGTTGTGCCATATCTTGCTTGCATAAAGCCTGCATGGTATCTTCACCTATCATTTGAGCACCTAATTAAAGTTTCCATTTCCATTCATTTCTATCTGGAGATCAAAGTTTTGGATGAGATTGTAAGCAAAATCACTGATTGCCCTTGAAGATGGATGCAAAAGTCTTCATAAAAATGAAAATGACAATTAACACAAATTTGTTAAAGACATATAGTCTGGGTTCTAAATGAGTTCAGAATGGGTAAAGGATAATATTATGCACATGGATTTTCAAGTGGTTTGAAAAAGTGCAATCACTGCTTCTCTTCTGGTCAATTGTGCCATTAAAATGCACATCCCATTTCTGTTACTCTAACCACCATCTCTATTCCAATCATTGTTCTCCTCTTCCTTCACCACCAATTAGTACCAGCCTTTTTCATTAATTGCTATTCATCTGTCCTTTTGTTACTACTCAGTCTTCCCAGTCACTGTTATCCACCCCTTATGATCATTATCGAGGGTCATTGTTGATGCAACGGCGACACGGTCTTTGGCATCTGATTTCTTGCTGGATATATGTGTTAGCCCCAACCAGAGGATTACCAATTTAGATGTTTTGAATTGTTCTTTAACATTTATTTGGCTTCCCTTGCATATTTAGGCCTTGGGATCCAGAGTAACTTTTTTATTTTTGCGAAATGTTCTTCTTATACAAGGACTGTATAAATGTATGAAATTCTTGTTTAGGAAATGCACAATCACAGTTACTTATCTATTATTTCATTTATAGTTTCCTGTTATTGTGACCAGAAGCAGTAATGTTTATGGACCCCATCAGTATCCAGAAAAAGTAAGTCATGTTATTCTCTAACTTGGCAAAGTCTGCAATGCATTGTACTTCCTGGAATAGTTAAACAAAGTAATTTAAACAGCACTGTAGATAATTGATGAGAAACTTTTGACACTGTTGAAATGATAAATACAATGCAGCCAACTACTGGCAGGCATTGTAGTCATACAGCACAGAAACAGCCCCTTCGCCCCAACTCTTCCATGCTGACCTGGATGCCCCTTTTATGCTAGTCCTATTTGCCCGTGTTTAACCCATATCCCTTTAAACCTTTCATATCCACGTATTTGTTCAAATGTATTTATAGTTCTGACTGGTTTGATCAGCTAGGTCAGTGGACCAAGGAACAGAAATTGGAGTTTAATTCAGGTAGATGAGAGATGATGCATTTTGGGAAGTCAAACCAGGGTAGGACTTTCACAATGAATGGCAGGGCCCTGGGAAGTGTTGTGCAACAGAAGGTCTAAAGAATACAAATTCACTGAAGGTGGTGTCGCAGATAGACATGTTGGTGAAAACGGCTTTTGGTACACTGACCTTCATCAGCTAGGGCATGCAGAATAGAAATTGGAATGTTATGTTATAGTTGTAAAAAAAAATTGTCGAGGCTGCTCATGGAGTGTTGTGCTGAGTTTAGGTCACGATCGTGTGAGGGATGACTTTATAAAGGTGTATAAAATCATAAGGGGCATAGATAGAATGAATGCACAGTCTTTTTCCCAAGGTAGGGAAATCAAGAACTAGAGGGTTTAGGTTTAAGGTGAGAGGGGAAAGATTTAATTGGAACCTGAGGGGCAACTTCTTTGGACAGAAGGTGGTGTGGAAAGAGAAACTGGTCAAGGCAGGTACAATAAAAGTCATTTAAAAGTCATTTGCACAGGTACACAGAGAAAAAAGGTTTAGGGGGATATCGGTCAAAGGCAAATGGTACTAGGTTTGATGGGCATCTTGGTCAGCATTGGGCCAAATGGCCTGTTTCTGTGCTCAGATGCCTAGAACCCGCAGAGGAGGAGGTTTGGAACCAGATACGATAGTGATGTCTAAGTAGGATTTTGACAGACCCATGAATAGGCAGAAAATGGAAGGATTATGATCATGTGCAAATATTTGGGATTAATTCAAAGCTACATCAGAATTGGCACAGAATTTGTGGGTCAAAGGGCCTGTTCCTAAGCTGCACTGTTTTATGTTTTCTGTATCATCGATGTGTAGGAGGGCTTTAAAAATGTGTAATCTTGTATTTGCAATAGATGAACAGTTCTTGTTGAAACTCCGATGTGATCCTGTTTCCTTAATTTTCTTTAGGTTATTCCAAAATTCATAGCTTTATTACAACGTAACCAAAAGTGGTAAGTAGGTTTGAGATCCGATGTTGTGTGAAAGTAAATATTCATTGGTTTGAGCTAAAAAAAGACACAGAGTGCTGGAGTAACTCAGTTCGTCAGGTAGCACCTCTGGAGAACATGGATAGTTGATATTTCAGGTCCGAACCCTTCAGGTTCAGAAACATCACCTATTTATGTTCTCCAGGGGATGCTGCCTGACCCTCAAAGTTAGTCCAGCACTTTAGGGTCATTTGTTTGTAAACCAGCATCTGTAGTTCCTTGTGTCTACATGGGTTGTAGCTGTTCATCTTGTTTTGATATATATATTTCATATTTTGTGCTCACTAAAAAGAGCAGTTGGACTTAAATTTATAATTGACATTACACAGAATTATTGGTTTGGATAATGTGCTCTGGTATGATATTTGAACCCACAATTTTCGGTAAATTTAGGCAGAAATTCTGACTGTGTCAAATTTGATAGTCATGGAATCATCCTGCGTTGAAATAGGCCCTTTGGCTCAAATTGCCCACACCGACCAACATATCCCATCTATACATACATGTCCCACTTGCTTACATTTGGCCCTTATCCCTCCAAACCTGTCATATTGCTTCTTAAATGGTGCAATAGTCCCTGCCTCAACTACCTCCTCTGACAGCTCGTTTTACACACCCACCATCTTTTGTGTGAAAAAGTTACCCTTCAGATTCCTAAATTTGATACCTGATATAATCCATAGAGCATCATTGTTGAAAGACTGGAGCGACTAAGCTTGTATACGCTGGAATTTAGAAGGATGAGAGGGGATCTTATTGAAATATATAAGATTATTCGGGGATTTGACACATTAGAGGCAGGAAACATGTTCCCAATGTTGGGGGAGTCCAGAATCAGGGGCCACAGTTTAAGAATAAGGGGTAGGCCATTTAGAACGGAGATGAGGAAAAACTTTTTCAGTCAGAGAGTTGTAAACCTGTGGAATTCTCTGCCTCAGAAGGCAGTGGAGGCCAATTCTCTGAATGCTTTCAAGAGAGAGCTAGATAGAGCTCTTAAGGATAGCGGAGTCAGGGGATATGGGGAGAAGGCAGGAACGGGGTACTGATTGAGAATGATCAGCCATGATCACATTGAATGGCGGTGCTGGCTCGAAGGGCCAAATGGCCTGCTCCTGCACCTATTGTCTATTATGTTGAGTATTTTGTTGTTGATTGATTGAAAGATGAAAGCATGGAAACAGGCCCTTCAGCCCATTGACTTCACACCAACCATTGATCATCCATTCTCACTAGTTCTATGTTATTCCACTTTCACATCCACTCACCACACACTTGGGGCAATTTACAGAGGCTGATTAACTTTCAAACCCACATATCTTTTGGATGTAGTAGGATCCGGAGGAAGCCATACAACAGTCATAGAGCCATACAACATGGATACAGGCTCTTCGGCCCGACTCACCCATGCCAACCATGATGCCCCATCTAAGATAGTCTCCTTTATATGCATTTGGTCCATATCCCTGTAATCATTTCCTGTCCATGTACTTATCCAATGTCTTTTAAATGTTGTTATTGTACCTGTCTCAATTACCTCCTCAGGCTCATTCTATCCACCCACCTGAGTAAAAGAATTGCCCCCAGTTAGTTATTAAATCTTTCCCCTCTTACCTTAAACCTGTGTCCTCTGGTTTTGATTATCCTATCCTGTGTAAAAGAGTCACAGGGAGCATGTGCAAACTCGTAACAGATAGCGCACAAGGTCAGGATTAAACTTGGGTCTCTGATGTGAGGCAGCAGCACCACCAAATGCATTACTGTGCTGCCATAATCCTGTGTTAAAGGGCTTGAGTTATAAAGAGAGATTGGACAGGCTGTGTTAATTTTCTCTAGAGCAAAAGAGACTGTGGGGTAACATAATAGAGTTATGTAAAATTATGAGAGACGTAGATAGGTAGAATCTGATTCCTGATTCTGTGTCTGAATAGGGGTTGTGAACCAAAACATGCCTGTCCATTACCTCCCCAGATGCTGCCTGATGCACTGAGTTCCTGCAGCACTTTGTTCTTTGCTCAGGATTCCAGCATCTGCAGTTTCCTGAGTGTCCGGAAACGGTTTCCCATGGTACAGGTGTTTTAAGAACTAGAAGGCACAGGGTTTCAGGTGAGGGGAGAATGAAAGTGGATCCGTGGAGTGTACATTTCATACAAAGAGCAGTTAGTATCTGGACCAATCTGCCAGAGGAAATGGTGGAGGCAAGAGCAGTAACAACACGTAATAGGCATTGGATAGGTACTTGAATGAACAAGAGACAGAGATATGAATCTAATGCCATGTTGGTTGGCATAGACTGTGGTCCAAAGGGCCTGCGTCTACAAACTCTGTTAGCCTATGATTGATCAAAGATGCTACTTATGAAACCAGCTGTGGAAAATTTGCCAGGAGCATATTTCTTTCAACTTCATATAGGATTCATTTTGAGGATGTGATGTTTGTACATAATCAGTAAATATTAAAACTTGGAGGTAAATTCATATTAATTTCATTTTTGGAAATCAAAATTCATTTATTTTCAACTTTCAGCTGTATTCATGGAACGGGAATTCAAGCACGTCATTTTCTCTATGTCACAGATGCTGCTGAGGCTTTCCTCACAATCCTTGAAAAGGGTGAACCCGGTGAGGTGTACAATATGGGCACAAACTTTGAGTTGTCAATTTTTCAGCTTGCCAAAGAGTTAGTTTACCTGGTAAGTTAAATTGAGATAGATTGGTCTTGCTGAATTTCTTAAATGATTTTCTTCATTTTCACTTCTTTCAGTATTTTACATTTCAATCTGAATGAGATTGATCTTCTTTGTTTGCCTCTGGGTGCTCAGTTGTTGAGTTCAGAATTTTAGAGATTGGAGGATGAGGAGACCTAGTGGGAAAGTGACAAGATACAGGGTCAAAGATGACCTTATCAAATGAATCAATGCTTGAATATCTGACAAGATGCAATGACTGGCATGACTCTTTTCTAAACATTCTGTGGGGAGGCGCACTGTGCTGGTGTTAGCTTTCCCTGGTCCATCCTTAGCAGACAATTGAAACCATTCTGACCCATTGAAGTCACCCAGGAGGATCAATTTCTCCCAATAATATAATTCTGGGGTTGAGGAAGGTACATGGAGGAGTGTTCTAGTAAAATGGGAATTTGGTCCTAAAGTATTAGCAGGACATTGTCTACACAATTGTTGCCAAACCCCCAGATGCTTGTAGCAATTTATGTGCATACAGTCTAAAAAATGGCTCTTCTGGCAAAGATCCAATAGACAGCCTGCGCTAAATGTGATTGAGAACTAGGTTTTCTCCATTTTCGCAAACTGCCTTCAGCCTTTTCTGCATACTGTTATTCTCCTCCAACACAAATCCACTCCATCCTCCAGTCAGATGAGGTGACAGTCTCCTGATTACATTCCCTCTCTCCAATCACTGTCAGCAGGGCTTCTATTCCTTCTTCCATCCCATATCGCCGATGATTATTATAATCGATTCCTGCATGGGCTCCCCTCTTTCTTGCCTGTAAACTTAAAACCATCCAAGAACTCAGATTCACAATTCGCATTCAGCCATCAATGTTTGCTTGCTCTCCTACATTAGTTTTTGCTTAGTATGCCTCAATCTTAAAGCACAAACAGTCATGTGCAAATTATCCCCAGAGCCTGTTCCATGCAATAAGTCATAGATAGACACAAAAAGTTGGAGTAACTCAGCGGGTCAGACAGCATCTCTGGAGAAAAGGAATAGGTGACGTTTTGGGTCTCAGCCAAAGCCATTTCATCTCAGTAGTAAATCTTGTTTGAATGTTCATCCTACATCCCTCTATTTCCTACATGTTCTCCAGTACTTTGTGCCTTTTTTGTCAACCAGCATCTGCAGCTTCTTGTTTCTATGTTCATGTGCCTGTCTAAATGCCTCTTCAACATTACTATCGTATCATCATATCTGCTTCTACCACCTTTCCTAACATCCCCATGTGTTCTTGGCGCCTACCATTCTCTATATATATAAAAACAAATTACCTCATCCATCTCCTTTAAACTCCCTTGTCAAAACGCAACCAAGTTATTAACTAGACAATTCAGACCACAAATTCTATTGAAGTTGCTATATATTTCTAGTCAGTTGAATTCTTGTTTCTTACTTGCAAGAAAAATATAGTGTTACGTTTTCTGTTTATTCTTTCTCTGGTTTAAACATTGAGTTTAAATTTTCAGATTAAAGACATTGCTTCAGAATCGGAACTTGAACTTTGGATTGATCATGTCAGTGACAGGTTGGTGCTAATGTTTGAAACCAAGAATTTTTATCAATAATTGAGCATTGATTTTTTTTTCAATTCCCTAAAGAAATTCAGCAAATTAATGTGGAAAATATTCAGGGTAATTCTTATTCCACTGCTGTCAGAATTATATCAAAGAACATAAAACAATCTGATAAATCCATGTCCATGAAAAAAGGGAAGAATTGGGCAGTTTCAGAGCTGTGACTCCCAGAGTTCTGTACCACTGCAGCTTTCCGAGTAGTTGTCTGGGTTTACAAATGACTAATTACTTTGATAAGACAATAGCTTCTTTATCACAATGCAAGAATGGGAATCATTTATGCCATCGTTTTTCAGTATGAATTTAATATTTCCTGTGCTGCTGTTGCTAATCCCACATTTTCTTTGCCTTGTATCCCTTTCATTCAACCATTTTTCCAGCATCTGAAATGTTGATACAAAAATAATTGAAATAAACTATTCATTATTGTCTGGCAAGTTATCAAGCTGATAGGGCATTTCTCTCTTCGTATATGCTACCTGAGTCCCAAATGCAATAAGCAGTCAACTCCACCTTGCTAGATGCCTTCTAGGGATTGAGCATGATTGACTCATTTGGCCTTCCAGATCGTGGAAATGTAAGGACTTGTGGGTGGAGCCTAGATAAATTAAATCAAAAAGACCTACTTAGGTGGTCAAAAAACAGTAAGCCAGGCTTTATAATAATTGGTAGAAAAATTAGAAAAGGGATGAAGATTTTTTTATTCATGCATGAATTCTGCCTGATTTTGCCCCTTTTAACGATAGGTCCTGGTTTTATTCAATGGTGGGGCAGGCTGGATGGTTTTGTGGCCTTCTTCTTTTCCTATTTCTTAGGATTTTATTATCATATGTAGTGGCAATTATACATGCATAAACTAATTTATGACATCAATTGTGGGAAATGATTCCTAGCTATATAATGCACATAATAATATTTTGAATAATTCGTATTTGAAACATTCAAGTTATCTTGCTTCAATGCAGTAATCTGTTTCAATTTAGAAATGTGATTAACAACATGCTTGGTGCACTAATTACATGCATCTCCTTGCTTTTTATTAATATTTATTTTGTCCTCTAGGCCTTCTAATGACATACGATATCCAATGAATTCAAAAAAGCTGCATAGACTTGGATGGAAACCCAAAGTATCTTGGGAAGAGGGAATTAGAAAGACAAGTATGATTAAAATATTTTTAACATGTCCAAGTTTTCTAAATCAAAAATCGAGCAATTAGTACAGTACATAATGTTTGGTGTTTCATATCTTTTATATTGGCATGAACCATGGCTAAAGTATTTTTCTATTATTGGATAGCGGAAGGGGTACAGGTGACCTGTACAAAAGGGACAGGTTACACCTTAACCGGACCAACATTCTGGCAGACAGGTTTGCTTGTGCTACACGGGTGGGTTTAAACTAGCGGGGGAGAGGGGTTGACAAATTGGGAGTATAAGGATGGAGTTAAAGGGGAAGAGAGTACAGGAAAAGTTACGAAAGATACCCCAAATAATGGGATGGAAAGTTCAAGAAGGGATAAGAGAGTAAGGTCAGGTGGAATAGGAACCGGTGTGCGAGGGGAGGTGAATACCGAATTAAAAGTGTTATATATGAATGCGCGAAGTATAAGAAATAATGTGGATGAGCTTGAGGCTCAGTTAGTATTTGGTAAGTATGATGTGGGAATTACAGAAACATGGCTGCAAGAGGACCAGGACTGGGAGCTGAATATTCTGGGGTATACATCTTATCGAAAAGGCGGACAGGTGGGCAGAGGGGGGTGGGGAGCTCTGTTGGTAAGGAATGAAATTCAGTCCCTTGAGAGGGGTGACATAGAATCAGAAGATGTAGAGTCATTGTGGATAGAACTGAGAAATTGTAAGGGTAAAAAGACGCTAATGGGAGTTATCTACAGACCCCCAAACAGTAGCCTGGATCTTGGGTGCAAGTTGCAACAGGAGTTAAAATTGGCATGTAACAAAGGTAAAGTACAGTGGTTATCGGTGATTTCAACATGCAGGGAGACTGGGAAAATCAGGTTGGTACTGTATCCCAAGAAAGGCAATTTGTAGAGTGCCTCCGAGATGAATTCTTAGAGCAGCTTGTACTGGAGCCTACCAGGGAGAAGGCAATTCTGGATTTACTGTTGTGTAATGAACCGGATTTGATAAGGTAACTCAAGGTAAAGGAACCATTAGGAGGGAGTGACCATAATATGATGTTTTAATCTGCAATTTGAGAGAAGGTAAAATTGAAAGTGTATTGCAGTTGAACAAAGGGGACTATGGAGGCATGAGGGAGGAGCTGACTGGAAAGAGGACTGGAAAGGACCCCAGCAGGGATGACGGTGGAACAGCAATGGCAGGGGTTTCTTGGAATAATCCAGAAGATGCAGGATCATTTCATTCCAAAGAGGAAAAAAGATTCTAAGGGGAGTAAGAGGCGACCGTGGCTGACAAGGGGAGTCAAGGACAGTATAAAAATAAAAGAGAAGACGCATAACATAGCAAAGATAAGCGGGAAGCCAGAGGGTTGGGAAACTTAAAAATCAACAGAGGCAAACTGAAAAGGCAATACGGGGAAAAAAGATGAAGTATGAAGGTAAGCTAGCCAAGAACATAAAGGAGGATAGTAAAAGCTTCTTTAGGTATGTGAAGAGGAAAAAAATAGTTAAGATGCTGTTCCTTGTGTCAGCATCTTCCAAACCCTCAGTTTATCACCTATTATCAAGAATGGCAAGGGCTTTGGGTACCACCTGCATGTTTCCCTTCAAGCGCTGATGATAGTGGTTGGGACAAATGCTGCAGGATATAATGGCCAGAGTTCCCCGGGGCAAAGTCTTGGGCCCAACCATTCTTGTTGCTGGATCTAAGTCCTGGATTTCTCTACCATCAACACTTTGGGAGATGCATGCTGGGATTTAGATCAAAGTTCTGAAGGAACTCAGCAGGTCAGGCAACATTTGTGGAGGGAAATGGACAGGTGACTTTTTGGGTTGGGACCCCTCTTCAAACTGAGAGTAGAAGGGAGACAGCTGGTAAGGAGAGGTAGGGGTGGAGCAAAACCCCGCAAGTGGAATACTCTAGGAATTTCTTCACACGTCGGACCACAATGTCATGGAGCTACACAGTAGTAAATGGGTCCTTCTTTCCAATCTGTCTATGCCTAGCAAGGTACCTACCTGAGCTAATGCTATTCGCTTGCATCTGACCCATACACTTCAGAAATATTCATATCCATCTATCTGTTCAATGCCTTTCCAACATACTTCAACCTCTGCAATCACTTCTCTGGCACATGTACCATATAGCCACCACTCTTTGTATGCAAATCATGGTTTCGCCAACATCCTGTGCAGCTGTAACATGACATTACAACACTTGTACTCCTCGCCCCAACTGATGTCGTATGCCCTATTCACCACCCTGTCTAATTGTGTTGCCTCTCTCAGGAAACTGTCCAAACAATTCCCGTGTTAAAGCCATTCAGGTTCTGGAAATTCATCCTTACAGAATTCACAAATCACCACCCAAATGTTTGATCTACGGATAATATTCATTCTTATGGGATTTATGGGAGGGAGGGGGGGGGTTATAAATAAACACATTTTCTGAACTTTTATTTTTAGTCACTCAATGCAATGGGGCAATAAGATTTGGAAATTATGTCGCCACATTGATTGGGTTGGCATTTTTTCTGATATACAACATTGTGAGAAGCAGCAATAGTCATGGCCAGCTCCTTAACGTTATTCCTCTGCCTTTTCTCCACTTCCACTACGTTACCCTATTGCTCCAACATCATCCGTGAACCCAAATCCTCAAATAGAGTCACAAAGTGATACAGTGTGGAAACAGGTCCTTCGGCCTAACTTGCCCACACTGGGCCAACATGTTGCAGCCACACTAGTCCCACCTGCCCGCGTTTGGTCCATATCCCTCCAAACCAGTCCTATCCATGCACCTGTCTAACTGTACTTAAATGTTGGTCTAATCCCTCCCTCAACTACCTCCTCTGGCAGCATGTTCCATACACCCACCACCCTTTGCGTGAAAAAGTTACCCCTCAGATTCCTATTAAATCTTTTCCCCTTCACCTTAATCCTATGTCCTCTGGTCACCTACTCTGGGCAAGAGACTCTGCATCTACCCAATCTATTCCTCTCATGATTTTTTTACACCTCAATAAGATTATCCATCATCCTCCTGTACTCCAAGGAATAGAGTCCCAGCCTACTTAACCTCTGCCTATAGCTCAGACCCTCTATCCATGGCAGCATCCTTGTAAATCTTCTTTGTACCCTTCCCAGCTTGACAACATCTTTCCTATAAAATGGTGCCCAGAACTGAACACAATACTCTAAATGCGGCCTCACCAACATCTTGTACAACTGCAACATGTAACTGCTTTACAGCGAATGCAGCGCCGGAGACTCAGGTTCGATCCTGACTACGGGTGCTGCACTGTAAGGCGTTTGTACGTTCTCCCCGTGACCTGCGTGGGTTTTCTCCGAGATCTTCGGTTTCGTCCCACACTCCAAAGACGTACAGGTATGTAGGTTAATTGGCTGGGTAAATGTAAAAATTGTCCCTAGTGGGTGTAGGATAGTGTTAATGTGCGGGGATCACTGGGCGGCACGGACTTGGAGGGCCGAAAAGGCCTGTTTCCGGCTGTATATATATGATATGATATGATATGATGACCTCCCAACTTCTGTACTTAATATGCTGACTGATGAAAACCAATGTGCCACCCCTTCCACTGATACCCCATTTCCTAAACTGCTAAATCTATGATCATTGTGCATCAAATAAAAAGCCACACAAATGAAGAACATGGCAGAGCTGGATTCTGAGATATCTATTGACGTCCTTAGACTGGAGAGGGAGTGGCAAAGGTGGGGCTCAGCTATGATTGCCAACCCAATTGACATGGTACCATATCCAAATCCCATTGCCCCACAGTATTGTGACTAAAAAGAAGGCAACATTTGTTGTTTCTTTTGCATGAGCCTTGTCCATCTCCTGAGACTAATGTTGGACTCGGCTGTTAAATAAAATGTTCATAAGTCATAAGCCAGTCGGCCCATCAAATCTACACCATTCAATCATGGCTGATCTATCTTTCCCTCTTAACCCCATTCTCCTGCCTTCTGCCCATAACCCCTGACACCCACACTAATCAAGAATCTGCCAATCTCCGCTTTAAAAATACCGAATGACTTGGCCTCCACAGCTGTCTGAATTCAATGAATTCCACTGATTCATTGCCCTTTGACTAAAGAAATTCTGCCTCATCTCCTTTCTAAAGGTTCATCCTTTTATTTTGAGGCTAAGCCCTCTGGTCCTAGACTCTCCCACTAGTGGAAACATCCTCTCCGCATCCACTCAATCCAGGCCTTTCACTATTCGGTAAGTTTCAATGAAGTCCCATGCCTCCCCCTCATCCTTCTAAACTGCTAAACTCTGTCATCGCCGTTAAACTACCTTAATGAGAGCTTAATAGACAGCATCTGTTCTCCTTCCCCTGTTAATCTTCTTGGTCTCAATCAAATTTGTGAGACTCGATTTCCCACACAAAGTAGTTCAAGAGGATGCCTTCCCACCACCTTCTCAAAACTAAGGACTTAAGCTAAATAAATGCCATGCACGCAACCCCAAAAATGAATTGATTAAAAGCATTAAATGAAGATTAGATCCTTTGGATAAAATACATTTGTTGAAAGAAATGGCATTTCTTTCCTCACCACTGCATGCCTCATTCTGTTCTACAGTCAATAAAGTGCTTGTTTATTTTATGTGGACACTACTGAAATTAATCAGCAGATTTGTTGTCATGTGAGATATACATTCAAAAAGAAAATTATTGGAAGTTTTTTTTATCTCTGAGATAAATTTGTTGGAATTGTTTAAAAGTACCATCTAACCTTTTTTTCCTGAATCTAGTTTGGTTTTGTTCTTTGTTGTACTATTTACTGAAATAGTCTAGCTGATTCATATACAATTTATTTTACAAAGTTCAGTAACTCTGCTGTTGCTCTATTTTTCCCTTTAGTTAAATGGTATGAAACAAACTTCTACAACTGGTCAAATGCAGAAAACGCATTGGCTCCCTTTCCATCATCAGCGCTTCATAAAGGATGCCAGCATTTATAATATATATTTAGATGTCAGCAATTCTACCTCGTTAGCAGCTTCAAATGGATCTTTTAATTTGTCACGAAGAATACAGAACTGGCTAATGCCAAAGTACTGTAATTTGTAAACAGTTCACCTCTTTCAAATATAAGAGGATTTATTTCATGTGTGGCAATATTTAAGTATTCAAATCGCTGTATTAAGAACCTGGTGATTTGTGAATAGTAAAATCAAACTCGTATAATCATGTAAACTGGATAAATAATGTACTTCAGGAAAGAAAGTAGACCACCCCTTCAGTTCCCTGTACTTGGCCAGACTCACATTTCTTGGTTGAGTCTGAATGCCATTTGGGACTAGGGTGACAGTAAATACGATATAAGGGTTGTCTTTGTTGTAAGGGATGTAATTTGTTTTCTTATCATGTAGAGTCATGTAGAGTCATCTACAGCACAAAACAGGCATTTTGGCCTACTTGGTGTACTGGTTTAGTCTCATTTGCCTGCATTTAGCCCATTGTCCTCTAAATCCTTCCTCTCCATGTATCTGTCCAAATGTCTTTTAAAAGTCGGAATTGTATCTGCTTCTATAGCTTCCTCTGAAACTCATTCCAGGTACGGACTGCCCTAAGAGGGGAAAAAGATGCCCCTGAATTTCCTCTTAAATTTCTCCCCTCTCACCCTAAGCCTATGACCTTTAGTTTTAGGATCCTCTGCCTGCCAAAAAAGATTCAATTTATCCATGCCCCTCGTGATCTTGTACACCTCAATAAAATCACTCCTCAGCCTCTTATGCTTCAAAGAAAAAAAATCCCATTCTATCCAACGTTTTCCTACAAAGCCCAAGGTTGAGGGGAGCTGGTTGGGTCTTGGTTTTAGGAAGACACACTGAGGTATTCTTTATGGGGAATCAAGATGTAAACGGATTAGACATCCATAGTAAAGATAAGGTGGTAGGGGCAAAGGATTTGAAGTTCTTGACGTGGTGGAGAGCAAAGAGTCATAGTCATATAGGAAATCATACCACCCATTGAGTTTGCCTAAGCACATAGCCACTTCTCCCATTTATTTCCCATAACCTGTTCTTTTCTTCTCGGCCCCATAAACTCCCTTAATTTCTTTTGCCATCCACATACATAGAGGCTGATTAACCTATCAACCAGTCTTTGTAGGAGGAAACTGGAACACTCAGATAAACACATGTGAAATGCCAGCCCAGTAATGCTCCTGTTCAGTTTTTGAAGACATTTAGCATTATTTTTCTTTTCCCCCCCAAATGTAATTATATAATTATTTTAGTTGCATCATTTTTGGACAGGGATAATATTAACTTGAAGATTTATGTGTAACATCTTTATTAAATGGTTTATTTTTAATCACCTAACATTTTAAACTGCTAATTATCAGGAAAGTAATTTTTTAAAATAATGTTTTACTTCGTTATATTAAGGTGATTGGGTAAAATGTTCTTATCCTTTCCTTCTCATGTCTGGCCTTCTATTATCCCAGATGGGAAAATCACAAGTAGCAACAGGCCAGATATGTCACCATGAGGTGAGTCAGTAAGTAGATCTTGTCAAATATATGCACCATGTATCGTCTGTCCATTTTTAGATCTATTGATAGTCACTACATAAATTACTGGGTAATGATGTGACTCCATTATGAGTCAATAAAATATATGCTTGTATTTATCATCCTGTTCTTGCTTTTATCCACACTCGCTCCTTATAACTGCGTAAAGAGATTCATGAATAAATGACACAGCAGTTAATACTACTGCCTAAGAACTCCAGGGACCCACAAGTTTAGTTTAGGGATGCAGCACGGAAAAACGCCCATCGGCCCACCAAGTCCGCACCGATCAGCAATCATCCTGTACACTAGCACTATCCTACACACTGGGGTTAATTTACAGAAGCCAAGTAACCTACAAACCAGTACGTCTTTGGAATGTGGAAGGAAACTGGAGCTCCTGTTCCAGTGACCTTTACGCGGTCATGGGGGGAATGTACAAACTCCGTACAGCACCCCTAGTCAGGATCGAACCCAGGTCCCTTGGTGCTGTAAGGCAGCAACTCTACCGCTGTGCCACCATGCTGCCCACTATGTTGCTGTGTGTGTAGATTTTGCACATTCTCCCTGTGATCAAATATCTTTCTTCTGGATGCTCCATTTTGCTCTACACCTCAAACTTGTGCCAGTGAGTTAATTGGCTGCTATAAATTATCCCTTAGTGTAGGAAAGTGGCAAAAGAGCAAAGGAGGAAATGGGATTGGATATGTGAGCAAAATAAAATATAGGGCCACAGGGAAATGAGGAGGTAGGGAATGGAATTAATAGGATTCTTCAGTTGAGAGTCACTGTATACCTAATTGGCAAAGGACCTCCTGTGTCAATATATATATATGAGAAAACATAACTTGGATCTTGGTTCCTTATTCATCAAATGTATCGCCCTCAACAGAATAAAATCAGAAAACACCATAAGGTCCCATCTGTAGATAAAAAGAAAGACATTGTGTGTTAAACATATTTTGTCAAAACTCTTGAGAAAAATAAGCTGTTTTTCTTTCCTCGGATACTGCCTGACCTGTTGAGTGTTAACAAGATTTTCTGTTTCTACCTCAGATTTCCATCATCTGCTGGGTTTTTTTAAATGCCTATTTCATTTATTTAATCTTCTTGGTAAAAGCTGTAAGGTTTTAAACCTGTTATGCAATACGATTAGGGAAGCTGTCTTTGGAGTGTGTAGGGAGTCACATTTTGTAGACAGTTCAGGGAGAACATGGATTCCTGATGTTGCCTTTATTAAGGACCAGCCGGGCGTAGATCCATTGGGTCCAAAACTCTCCTGCGGGCCTGGCAACCCTCCGTGCACACCTCTCCTGCGGGCACGGCAACCCCCGTTGGGTGCAAGCTTCTCCTGCGGGCACGGCAATCCCCGTTGGGTGCAAGCTTCCCCTGTGGGCCCGGCAACCATCCCCATCTGACGATTCGTGGACCTGTTGCCGGCCGGGGAATGTCCCCCGGGGCCATGGGCGTACGAGGGGGGAGAGGGAACAACTCACCTCGGCCCCAGGCGGCCATCGCGTCGGCCAGAGGGAGCCGTGGACCCGTTGGGTGTAAACCTCTCCTGCAGCGGCAGTGACGGCCATCTTGTTTGACCCTCTACCGCCACGCTGCACCATGGGAGGAAGGTCAGGCCAGTCCTCCTGGTAGGGGGGCAGGGGGTGAGGGTGGGGGAGCGGATTTATTAAAGTTTATTAAGTTCATTGTTTTTAAAATGTAACAAAACTTGATCAATTCAGACCGCAGGGGAATGGTGAGTAGGGTAAGCGTAAAATTGTTGTGCTATCGTGTACCATTTTGGCTGTATTTCGGGAACAACAAATATATATACTAACTAACAAGATGAGAGTTTTAGTAATATATAATAGATAGATAGATAGATATACAGATAATAAAGCTGCATGTTAGACGTATCTTTGTTTTGAAGACAAGATCGGGTCATTGGGGGCTGTGTATCTTGAGAAGTTTAATAAATATCACCACTTAGAAGTAGCTGTTATGGACGAACATACGTTTGTCATGGTTAGCAGTTTCAGAGTTATAATCTGCGCTTACCGAACATGGTTCTCATAGAATAAGAATGTTTTGGATTTCCTCATTATTCGGAATTACAAATCATTTATCGCCCATATTACTAATCTGCATTTATTAGATCAATGCCTTTATTCCGGCTTTATTATATTTTTGATTATTTTGATGGTGGTTGGTTGCAAAGACTGGATGGTTTTTCTCCGGGTGCTCTGGTTTCAATAGACAATAGGTGCAGGAGTAGGCCATTCAGCCCTTCGAGCCAGCACCGCCATTCAATGCGATCATGGCTGATCACTCTCAATCAGTACCCCGTTCCTGCCTTCTCCCCATACCCCCTCACTCCGCTATCCTTAAGAGCTCTATCCAGCTCTCTCTTGAAAGCATCCAACGAACTGGCCTCCACTGCCTTCTGAGGCAGAGAATTCCACACCTTCACCACTCTCTGATTGAAAAAGTTCTTCCTCATCTCCGTTCTAAATGGCCTACCCCTTATTCTTAAACTGTGGCCCCTTGTTCTGGACTCCCCCAACATTTCGGGGAGTTTCCTCCCACGTTCCAATGACGTGCAGGTTTGTATGTTAATTGGCTGCTGTAAATTGCCATTAGCGCTTGGATATGAAAATAGGAAAACATAGAACGGGTGTACGGATGTCCGCTGGTCGGCATCGACTCTCTGTGGGCCAAAAGGCCTGTTTCCATGCTGTACCTCTAAACTAAACTTAAAACTAAAACTAATAATGACAGACTAAGCAGAATCGGTTAGATTTATCTAAAACAGTAAGTGGATAGTTCAACTCGGATAGGGACCACTCGGAGAGAGCACCTTGTGCTCGGAAACGAGGATGGCTAGGTGATTGGTATTTCAATGGAAGAACATTTTGAGGATAGTGATCACAACTCCAGAAGTTTTAAGAATAGGAACTTGGCCTGAGCTATAGGGGTATGATGGGCAAGCTAGGACTTTATACCTTGAAGTTTAGAAGGCCGAGGGATGATCTTATAGAGGGGTATAAAATCATAAGAGGAATGAATAGGGTGAATGCACAGAGTATTATACCCAGGGTAGGGAAAACAAGAATGAGAGGTTACAGGTTTAAGGTGAGGGCATGATTTAATGGGGACCTAAGAGTCAGAGAGTGGTGCACGTATGAAACAAACTGCCAGTTGAGGCACTTGAGGCAGGTGCTGTAACAGAATTTAAAAGATCCTTGGACAGGTACATGAATTGGTAAAGGTTTAGTAGGATATGGGCCAAACACAGGCTTATGAGTCTAGCTTAGATGGGGCATGGAAGTGTTGGGCCAAAGGGCCTCAATCTGTGATGTATCATTCTACAGTAAACACAAAATGCTGGAGCAACTCAGCATCTCTGGAGAGAAGGAATGGGTGTAATGTTTCGGGTCGAGACCCTTCTTCAGTCTGAAGAAGAGTCTCGACCCGAAAAGTAATCCATTCCTTCTCTCCAGAGATGCAGTTACTCCAGCATTTTGTGTTTACCTTCGATTTAAACCAGCATCTGCAGTTCTTTCCTACACATGTATGATTCTACAACTGGGGATAAGTCTGGACCTTGGGGGAGTTTACTAAATTGGAGTAATGCAGACTACAAAGTTATTAGGCAGGATCTGAAAGGATAGAAAATTGGCTTCATAGAAGGAAGCAGAGGGTGATGGTGGACTAGAGGCCTGTGACGAGTGGTGTGCTTCAGGGTTGGGTGGTGGGCCCATTACTGTTTATCATCTATATCAATGATTTGGATGAGAATGTACTTGGCAAGATCAACAAGTTTGCAGATGGTACAAAACTGGATTGTATTGCAGATAGTAAAGATAGATGTCAAAAATTGCAGCAGGATCTTGATCGGTTTGGCCAGGTGGGCTGAGGAATGGTTGATGGAATTTAATATAGAGAAATGTGATGTACTACATTCTGGAAAGTCTAACATGGGCAGGACATACACAATGAATGGTAGGGGCTTTGGGAAATGTTGTAGAGCAGAGGGATTTAGGAGTGCAGGTACATAGTTCCTTGAAGGTAGCATCACAGGTAGATGGGGTGATCAAAAAGGCTTTTGGCACATTGGCCTTCATCAGTCAGACTTATCGGAAACATACTGTCAAGTTGAAAAGGGTGCAGAGAAGATTTACAAGGATGTTGCCAGGACCCGAGGTCTGTGCTATAGGGAGAGGATAAGCAGGCTGGGACTCTATACCCTGGAGCATAGGAGGATGAGGGGTGATCTTATAGAAGTGTATAAAATCATGAGAGAAATAGATCAGCTAGACACAGAATCTCTTGCCCAGTGTAGGGGAATTGAGAACCAGAGGGCATCGGTTTAAGGTGAAAGGGGAACGATTTTATAGGAATCTAAGGGGTAATCTTTTCCACAAGGGTGGTGGGTGTATGGAATGAGCTGCTGGAGGGCGTAGTTGAGGCAGGGACTATCGCGACATTTACAAAATAATTAGACGCGTACATGGATAGGATTGATTTAGAATGATATGGGCCAAATGCAGGCAAGTGGAACTAGTGTAGTAGATGGGACATGTTGGTTGGTGTGGGCAATTTGGGCCGAACAGCTGGTTTCAACACTGTATGACCCTATGCTCTAAAACTCACCTCATTTATCTACATGCAAAGGGCAATTTGGAGTAACCTAATATCCTACCAATCTGCACGTATTTGGCAGTGGAAGGAAATCAGAGCACCCAGAGAAACGCATGCTCATGAGGAGGATGTGCAAACTGCATTGCTCAGATTGGTAATGTGATTTGTTTAAAATTAACTTGATCCTTGTTAACTTCTGACAACATCTCAGTGTTCGCGGAATTAGGAAGGTTAAACCTAGAGGCTCCTAAGTCACAGGTTTTTGCAATGAATAGTTTCTATATTCAGTTTGACAAATGTATGCTATCTGGATCACAAGGTCATCTTTCATTAATGGCTTGATGTTACAAACATGAACAACTATTGTTTACAATTTTCACGCTTTTCTGAGACAATCACGATCGTATTCAACTCAAGGCATGTGATTATTGGATTGGATTGCTGACATTCATATCGAGCAAATCATTCTATGGTTTGGAAATTGTGAATACAACAGAAATTTGCTCTAAATTGAAGCTCTTGAACCTTACTTTGCCACTCTGTCTGAAGTTATTAAAGTCACACTGACCTCATACGTTTTGCCTCTCATTTCTCTCTGTCTTGCTCTTGCTCTGTGCTAGAGGCTGGGTTGGAATGGCGGGACTGTCATATGTTGAAAGACTGGAGCGACTAGGCTTATATACACTGGAATTTAGAAGGATGAGAGGGGACCTTGTCGAAACATATAAGATTATTAAGGGGTTGAACACGTTAGAGACTGGAGCGGCTAGGCTTGTATACACTAGAATTTAGAAGGATGAGAGGGGACCTTGTCGAAACATATAAGATTATTAAGGGGTTGGACACGTTAGAGGCAGGAAACATGTTCCCAATGTTGGGGGAGTCCAGAACCAGGGGCCACAGTTTAAGAATAAGGGGTAGGCCATTTAGAACGGAGATGAGGGAAAAAAAATTCAGTCTGAGAGTTGTAAATCTGTGGAATTCTCTGCCTCAGAAGGCAGTGGACGCCAGTTCTCTGAATGCTTTCAAGAGAGAGCTAGATAGAACTCTTAAGGATAGCAGAGTCAGGGGGTATGGGGAGAAGGCAGGCACAGGGTACTGATTGAGAATGATCAGCCATGATCGCATTGAATGGTGGTGCTGGCTCGAAGGGCCAAATGGCCAACTCCTGCACCTATTGTCTATTGTCTATTATGGTCATTACCTCCTAGGGGTTCCTTCGCCTTAAGGTCCCCAATCAAATCCAGTTCATTACACAGATGTGGAGGAAACTCCAGCAGGAATCCCACAAGGTCTCAGGGAGAATGTGCAAACTCCACACAGATTACTCGAGAGACCAGGAGTGAACCTGGATCACTGGAGCTATGACACTGCAGCCAAGCAGTTGTGCTGCCCTTTTTCTGCTATTTAGACCAATGAAATTACCTTGCACACCTTATCACACCTAGTCAGCAGAAGTTACTAAGTTTTGTCCACAATGCTGAGTAATATGGATGGTTAAAATATTTAGCTGTGAGAAGACTGGAATTGGAAATTATTTAATTTGTTTTTGATTGATATCTGTGAAATAAGTAATTGATTTTATTGCCTGTCACGCTGAGTAACTGCAGCTCTTTGTGTCTGTACTGATCTATGTCTGATCTATCTGATCTATGAAACCTCAATTTCATGTTATTTGCATTATTTTTAACCAGAAAATATCTGTTATTTTAAGTGGTATATTGGTTGGAATTTAAACTTTGATCTTTAATATAGAACGTAGATCAGTACAGACATAAAGTGCTGGATCAGACACTCAGTGGGTCATGCAGCATTTCTTGAGAACATGGATAGGTGATGTTTTGGATCAGGACCAACCGGATTACTCCAGCTGCCTAACCTGCTGAGTTATTCCTGCACTTTGTGTCTTTTCTGTAAACTAGCATATGTGGTTCTTTGTGTCTACATCTCTCTCGACAGATCAGGACAGCACAGGAAGAGGCTCTTCGGTCCACAATGTCCTTTCAGAACATGATGCCAATTTAAACAAATTTCCTCTGCCTGCACGTTATCCATTTCCGTCCATTCCCTGTGTATCCATGTTAATGCGTGGGAGCCCCAGTGACTGAATGTCCCACCGGCAGCAATGTAAATCTGACCATCTTGCTTAATTTTACTTTTTTAGCATTTCAATTTTAATATTTATTAATTCCTCTATATTTCTGAAAACCCCGCATTTAGAAACACGATGCAGGGCTGTTTTGAATTAGGCCAGTCAGTACTAAACTGCGAATTCCCAAAGGCAGAGGCTTTCATGGATCAGTTGCAAATAATTCTGGGCCACTGATCACTGAACCTTTTCACTATGCTCATTTACCGGTTTAGTTTTTCAAACCAATACAAGAACCACGAAGGTCTAGAAAGTGTCAACAATCATTTCAGCCGTGGTGTGAATGCGACTTCGAGAGCTTCATCTGTGTCCTTTGCACAAAACCGAAAGGACTTTGTGAATTCTGAAATCCAAGTAATTATTTCTAATCATAAGGTTATCAGAAGTATTACATCGTTTCAAGTTAATGAAAATAATATTGGCAAAAGGGGCCCAAATCATGTGCAAATCATAAGACTCGTCTCATTGCATTATCGGTGACCGCTGGGTATGCACATACCAGAGAGATTTAACTAATGACTTTACACGTGTCTTCACTTTGAAAGAGACTGAAAGTACGAGCGAACATTTCGCAGTCGTTCAGTGTGTGTCAGATGCATTGCCACACAATGTGTGTATCTCTCTGGCTGTGGGTGATTTTGGGAGGTTTCCAGCTAGTTGCCTCTCAGTTTCCCCGTGCGTGTGCCACGGTGTCTGCCTTGCTCTCCAAACAATGCTGCCCTTCCCAAGGCTCCGATCCAGCGGTGCTCTGCGGGGCTGGATCCAACCGGGGTATATGCGCAGATGTGCAGGTCATCAATAAACCCTGGAGTGGCCCTTATAACTTGCGAAACGTGGACGATCGGGAGAGGTGGCCGCTCAAATTCTTTAATCGGACCTGCAGGTGTACCGGTAATGGGGGTTTCATCTTTCTTATCTATTCTCATGGCTCCAAAACTAATTTTAAAGGTCGCATATCCATGTTCTCCAGAGATGCTGCCTGGCACGCTGAATTATTCCAGCACGTTGTGTCTTTTGTAAACAAGCCGTTGCAGTTTATCGTGTCTTTTGTAAACAAGCCGTTGCACTTTATCGTGTCTAATATTAATCTTACAATCCTGAACCTTATTCAGGATTTCCTGAGTTCTGGCATCATTGTTTATCTTTCTCTGTTACTTTAAATGCTGTAACATGTGTTTCAATGGACATCAATCAATTTATAAATCCATTGTTTAGAAATGTTATAGTTATACTTGTCATCGTGAATCAACAGATTATATATTTTATCTTGCTAAGTAACATATGTAAGAAATGTTTACTCATTAAACCGTGCAAATTGCTTAAACTTCTCATCGGCTTGGTGGTGTCACTACATTGCCGATGTAACTGTTTTACATTCATTTCACTAACTATATTCTTACCTGGATGTTGTACCTAGACTACCGGCTTACTGTGTATTGTTACAAATCTTGATGTAGTCTACCAATGATCATACCTGCCTAACAGGAGTAAAGCTGATATCAAACGGCCCTGAGAAACAAGGAACTGCAGATGTTTACAAAAAAAAGACATAACATGTTGGAGTAACTCGACGGACCAGGCAGCATCTCTGGAGAATCTAGATAGATGACGTTTAGGGGCGAAGCGTCAGTTACTCCACCATTTTGTGTCTCCGGTGTAAAACAGCATCTGCAGTTCCTTCCAACACCTATCCACCTAGCAAATTCTCACCGTTATACTTGAAATCAGGGGAAGATACAGCATCAAAGTGAGCATCCCAGGCCCACGTTGTCCATGCTGTTCGTGATTAGGCCTATAAACCTCTTCCATGTCCAAATGCCTTTTAAATGTACTGTTATCTGATTCCACTATCTTCTCTGCCAGCTCGTTCCAAATACTGTAGCCATTACCCTTCTGTATGGACAAACATCCCCCTCAGACCTCCTTTACATTTCTCTCCTCTCATCTTAAACCTATGACTTAATTTTTTAAACTTTTAATCCTGTGAAAAAAAATTCTGACTATGGTCGTATCTATCTATACCCTCTCATAATTTTGTAAACCACTCCTCAGCCTCCTCTGTTCCATGAAGAATTGTCACTGCATATCCAATTTATCCTTAACTCCATCCCTGCATTCCAGACAACACCCATGTGAACCTCTTCTGCATTCCCTTTTGCTAACACATCCTCTCACTTTTTTTTGTCTACCCTTGGGCAGAAGGTTGGAAAGTGTGAAAGCACGTGTAACCAGATTCAAGAACAGCTTCTTTCCAGCCATCATTGGAAAATAGATTTGGGTTTGTTTTCAAGTCACTGAAGTGATAGTATAGGTTGAGAATGCTTAATAAGACATGCACAATTGTAGCATTTATCAATACAGCCGTGGAATATAAAAGAGGGAACGTGCTGAATGTTTTTGAAATATTGTTCAGACTTAAATGGAGTATTGTGGTCTAATTTGCAGCATTATACAAAGTATTTGAAGGCAGCAGAGAAGGTGTTATTTCTGAAAAAGTTTCCTTGGGTGATGAGCTACAGATGTAGGGATATGTTTGGGAAGCTAGGACTTCTGACAAAAAAGGTAAAGGCTGAAGGATTTAAAGGTTTGTAAAATGATGAGGGATTTGGACAGAGTGGATAGTGGGAGACTGTTCCCATTGTTAGAGGGATTGAGAACAGGCATCAAATAAAGTGGAAGAGATTTTCAGGAGTAATGTGAGGAAAAACCTTTTGACACAGCATATGGTTGGAATCTAGATGTGAAAATAGAAGTAGGTTTTGTTACAGCAAAGAGTGGGATGAATGATTCGATGTTGGTGAAAAAATTGCTAAGTTTAAAAATAAAGTAGTATTAGAATTGCTCTTTTAGGGAGCCAGCATGGGTTTGGTAAGCCAAATACTCTCCTTTGATGCAGTAACTATTTTATGATTCTATGAACTACAAGGAGATAAAGGAGCAGAGGGGAAAAGGAAAAAAGAATTAATGCTGGAAATTAGGTACAAAGCACTGCAATGGCTGAAACTCTAACATTAAATACAGTGCTGCAAATGCCTAGCATATGTGAATGGGATGGATAATTAAAGTGAAATAACAAGACATAACATGTTGGAGTAACTCAGGCAGCATCTCTGGAGAATCTGGATAGATGACGTTTAGTGGCGAAGCGTCAGTTACTCCACCATTTTGTGTCTACGGTGTAAAACAGCATCTGCAGTTCCTTCCTACACCTATCCACCTAACAAATTCTCACCGTTCATTCTGAGCTTGCAGTTGCTTGTCA
The DNA here is from genome assembly GCF_053455715.1 of Rhinoraja longicauda. Lineage (NCBI taxonomy): Eukaryota > Metazoa > Chordata > Chondrichthyes > Rajiformes > Arhynchobatidae > Rhinoraja > Rhinoraja longicauda. The sequence continues at coordinate 39,342,839 of NC_135959.1, read as the reverse complement.
TTTTAATTTCTATTCTACTTAACTGTCTTTAATTCCACAAAATTCTGAAACAGTATCTTGTCTTCCATCTTGGTTCTTAGGATTGAACACTGAATAAACACAGAGTTAAAACATTTCCGATAGCTAAATTGGCCAGTTTTGATCAAAGGCTATCAACTTCCATTTTTCTTTCTGCACGGATCCTGCTTGATTCATTTAATATTTCCAGTATGAGTTTCAGATTGAATAATTGCAATGTTTTGTATGACATTTTTTCCTTCTCTTCCCAGTCCTTCAATTTCCATTTCAGTCAGACAAATACAAAAACTTCTTAAATGTCAGTCAATTAAGAAGCCTTTCAACTGCCCTTTGTGTCTGTCTCTTTTGGTCTCTATCCTGTCAGAGATGTTCCCTGTTCACTCCACCTCTTTCCTTTCTCTGCAACCTAAAGCATGTTTAATTTCTAATTATTTCCAAATCTGATAAAGTAATTGACTCTGTTTCCTTCCTTTCATAGATGCGGCCTGACCAGCTGATCGTTTCAAGCATTTTCCGGTTTTGGTTTAAATGATTGTAATGTCTTGTTTTAAACGGATGGCTCATTGTTGAGCAGAGTTGATGACATTAGAGCCATAAAGCCATTTTGAACAATGTTATTAATGAGCTCATAATTTTCATTAAGCAGTGAATCTTTCCGTTTCACTTAAATAGGAAACTATGCCGGATACAACTGTGGAGGGTGTAAATTTGGATGGACTGGTTTGAACTGTGACCTGAGAAAACCACCAGTGATCAGAAAAAATATTCTTTCATTAACCCCAACGGAGCAAGAGCAGTTCTTGGATGCTTTAGATAAAGCTAAAACGACAATCCATCCAGATTATGTCATTGCAACCCAACACTGGCTGAGTTTGCTGGGGCCAAATGGAACTCAGCCACAAGTTGCAAATGTATCAATATATAATTATTTTGTGTGGCTTCATTACTATTCTGCACGAGACACACTACTAGGTTAGTTTACGCTTTGTATATTGGCTTTTATGTCCAAAGATTGCCTTTATTTTATCTGTATCACCAATTTTATACTGAAGTAAATTAATAATCTAGCTGCCACTTAAAATGAGTAATTAATTTGTATCTTCTCATAGCATACTAGCACATTCAACAATGGTATTTTGTAACAATGAAAAAATATCTCTTTATTGTGTGGTCACAATTAAACCATGCACTATGAAAAACAGTTTTATTGTAATTGATTACAGTGAATATCAGAACACGAATAACAGTTTGCCATTCAATTTGATCTTGACTAACCAGTACCTCAACTCCATTTATTTGTATTTTCTCTATTTCCCAGCACGTTGTTGAAAAATAACGTCCCAGAGGAATGGAAAATTGGGAATGTTATGCCATTGTTCAAGAAGGAGCCGAGGCAAAAAAGGGGAAACTATAGGCTAGTTAGCCTGACTTTAGTCGTTAGTAAGATTTTAGAGTCCTTTATAAAGGGTGAGATTTTGAGTACTTGGAAGCACATGATAAAATAGATCAAAGTCAGCATGGTTTTGTGAAGGGGAGATCTAGCCTGACAAATCTGTTGGAATTCTTTGAGGATGTAAATAGCAGGATAGACAAAGGAGCATCAGTGGATATTGTTTAGTTGTATTTTCAGAAGGGCCTTTGATAAAGTGTTGCACATGAGGCTGCTAAACAAGATGAGAGCCCTTGGTATTAGAGGGGAGCTACTAGCATGAATAGAAGATAGACACAAAATGCTGGAATAACTCAGCAGGTCAGGCAGCATCTCTGTAGAAAAGGAATACTGTAGGTGACGTTTCCGTTGAGATCCTTTCAGACTGAAGGAGAGGGAAACTAGAGGTATGAAAAGGTTCAGAACAAATCAGAGCTCGCATAGGTGGAGCCCACAATGGTCCATTATTGGCTGTGGAAGGAGTAATAATGAAGGGATATATGGATGCAACAGTAGAACCAGTCGGACAAATAAGATGGAGAAGTGGGCGGAAAGAGAGGGAATACACGGGCTACCTGAAATTAGTGAAATCTATTCAGACCGCTGGGTTGTTAGCTGTCCAAGCGAAATATGAGGTGGTTTCCCTCCAATTTGCGTGTGGCCTCACTCTGAAAGTGGAGGAAGCCCAGGTCAGAAAGGCCAGTGTGGGAATGGGAGGGGAATTAAAATGCCGGGCAACCTGGAAATCAGCATTTTGTGTCTCGCTGAGTTACTCTAGAATCTTGTGTCTTCCAGAAATGCACCTGTCCTGCTGGGCTACTCCAGTATTTTGTGTCTATCGTCGGTGTAAACCCGCATCTGTAGTTCCTTCCTACACAGGAGCGTGAATGGAAGGTTGGCTGAATGGCAGCAGGCAAAGAATGGGAATAAAGGGGGCTTTTTCTGGTTGGCTGCCTGTGACTAGTTGTGTTCCGCAGGGATAAGTGGGGTCCACTGCTCTTCAGTTTATGTCCTAATGATTTCTCTCTTGGAGAGAAGGCAGGTGAATGGGGTTGAGAAGGAAAGATAGATCAGGCATGATTGAATGGCGGAGTAGACTCAATGAGCCAAAGGGCTTAATTCTGCTCCTATGACTTATGAACTTATTTTTTAAAATAAATTTAATGCTGTAGAGTGTTTTTATTCTCACAGGACCTGGTCGACCATTTAAAGGTATTGATTTTTCACATCGAGGTCCATCTTTCCTTACTTGGCATCGATACCATTTGATGTTACTGGAGAGAGATTTACAAGTTGGTATTCTATAATCTAGTTTTGGTTTAAATATTATGGTGCATTGTTTTATGTTACGCATGGGTTCATTAACTGTAAATAGAATGTTGTAAATAAAGGGAGGATTGAGTTCTGTGCAAAAGTAGGAATTGTCGTCTTTGTGAGACTTAGAACAGTGCAGCAAAGGAACGGGCCATTCGGCCCACAATGGATAGCCTTAATGTACGATTTTCTATAATTTTATCTCTATTACTTATAAATTATTGTTATTCTTATGACCTTTTCATCAGAATAATATTTCAACTTGGTTAAGAGAACATATTTCTGTGTTAGTCCAATACTGGGTAGCACAGTGGCGCAGCAGTGGAGTTGCTGCCTTGCAGTGTCAGAGATCCAGGTTCAATCTTGACTACAGTGCTCTCGGTACAAAGTTTGTAGTTCTCCCTGTGACGACGTGGGTTTTCTCCAGGTGCTCTGGTTACTGCCCACATTCCACAGATGTGCAGATTTGTAGGTTTATTGGCTTCTGTAAATTGTCCAAAGTATGTAGAATAGAACTAGTGTACAATTGATTGCTGGTTGGCGCAGACTCGATGGACCGCAGGGCCTGTTTCCATGCTGTATCTATAAACTAAACTAAACTGGGAAGTATTTTCATTCTTTTTTTGTCTGGTAATAATGATATGTATTGTTTAGTCAATAGCAAATAAGTTCACATACCTTAGCAACACTCTCAAGATCAATCAACATTAAAGACAAAGTCTACATCAGGATAGCAAAAGCCAGCTCGGCTTCTGGAAGATTGAGATGTGAATTGTAGGAACAAAGAAGAATTGGTGTGAAGACCAAGCATATCTTGCTGTTGTCGTACCCGCCTTACTCTATGCTTTTGAGACATCGGCAGTGTACAGTAGACATTCCAGACAGTGTAACCACTTACATGTGACCCGTTCACACATAATACTTTACATCAAAGGGCAAGACCAGATCACAGACACACTGATTCTATTCCAAGCAAACTTCCCCAACATCAATACATTGCTGATAGAATCACAGATCAGGTGGGCAAGACATGTCAGAAGAATGTCTGATGACAGAATACCAAGGCAGCTGCTTTATGGAGTGCTGAGTTAGGGCAAACAATGACATGATGTAGAGGAAGAGAATTTCAAAGACTCTCTTAGAACATCCCTCGAGAGTTTCAACATTGCAAGCCCAATAACAACAATGAACGAGCGTTTGCACAGGTATGTGAATAGGAACGTTTTAGTCATATGAACCAAATGTTGGCAAATGGGACGCGTGGATGGGCACCATGGTTGAGTTTGGTCAAAGGATCAGTTTCCATGCTGTATGACTCTGTGACATATATCACTGGGAACAACAAGGTTCGGATTGTCCTGTTTGGCGTACTCTCATAAAAAGCTAGAATGGAGGAAGCAAAGATAAAAAAGCAGTAATTGTCATTGATAGTGATAGTAATTGCAATTGATGCTACAGCATCTCTATCTCTCTATTATCTTTGTGGAAGGAACACTGGAGCCGTGATTGGTCTAATCAGTCATCTCCGTATACTCACAACATTAATGACTAGGTCTTTATCGACTTACTCGAACGAGTGATGAACAACAATAACTATATATTTTTTATGCCAAAAAATGAAGGCCATTCAATTCCTTGAGTCCTTGCCAGAGCATCGCATTATCCCACATTCCACTGTCACCTATACTCTCTCACTTGTCCATCTACTTCACACTGATTCTCCTACCCACCCATTTACACTTGGGGGGGTGGGGTGGGGGTAACTTGTTGTTATCAATTAACCTACTAACCAGCACATCTTCATAAAGTGAAAGGAAATTTCAACACCCAATGGAGACCCTACATGGTCAAATGGAGATCATGAATGAACCAGGTCACAGGAGCTGTGAAGCAACTGCATCACACTATCACCCATGGCTATCTTATATTCATTCAACGCCTGAAATAGGCATTTCTTTGTCTTTCTCTTTTTCTCTTGCAGGAACTCATAGGAAATGAATCATTTGCACTTCCATACTGGAATTTTGCCACAGGAAATAAGGATTGTGATGTGTGCACAGATTCTTTGTTGGGATCCCAACGTCTTGATGAGCAGTCATTAATAAATCAGAGCTCTAGGTTTTCGCGATGGGAGATTGTATGTGACAGGTTAGTAATTGAATATTGCAAATTGCATTAGAATTCTGCACTAAACATAATTTTAATATTGAATATCTTAGAAGTAAATCACTAGCTGTATTAAGGAAGATCTTAAAATCAGGAATGATGCTAAATGCAAGGATCTAAAATTTGTATCGCACAACACAACATGCAATTGAATCTCCAAGCAAAATGTTTAGTTACCAACTGAAATCTGGGTCTAACATTGTAGATTGTGAAATCCACAGATTTCCTCTTGGGTCTTCCATGCACCTGATGCACTAGTGCATGAAGATGCCCAGAGTGTACAATGGCAAAGATAGACACAAAATGCTAGAGTAACTCAACGTTCAGGCAGCATCTTTGGAAAAGTGGATAGTTAACATTTTGGGCCAGGACCCTTCATCAGACTGATTGTAGTAAGGAGAGTGGGGGAAAAAACTGGAAGCGAGGGGGGTGAAAAAAACCCAGGACAAATTAGGGCCAGCAACGGATCCCCGATCCCCAAGCAAGGAGGATCCCCGATAAGCCGTTTTTTGCTTTTTTTGGATAGAGACGGGTATGAGCCCAAGAGGGAAACATAGTTATGAACTGTGGAGTTGGTTAATGGTCTTTTGGTGGCGAGACAGGGGAAAAGGGGATGGGAGTGCGTGAGGGGGATTGGGAACAGGGAGGAAAGAGGGAGTTGTTTGTAGAAGTTACCTAAAATTGGACAATTCAATGTTCATACCATTGTAAGCTACCCACGGTTTGTAAGCTACCCAAGTGGAATAAGTGTTCCTCCTCTAGTTTGTGTGTGATTTCACCCTGGCAATGGAGGAGGCCCAGAACAGAAAGGTCAGTATGGGAACGTGAGGGGGAGTTAAAAATGGTTAGCAACTGGAAGATCCATAAGACCTTGGTGGGGATCTAGTGTAAGAGTTCAGTGTACAATGACACCTACTGCATGTGACCATCAGACTTAATCCTGAGCAGCATAAACTTCTGGAGTGCAGCTCTAAAACTGATTTTAATGTGGTCCATTTTAACTTAAATCTGCCATTGGGAAGTTTTTCCGTGTCCCACCCCTTCTGATGTGGACTGAAGAAAAACATTTAAGTGTTTTGTGTACAATATATTTAAGGTTTTAGGTTGAATGCACGCTATCAGACCTAAATTGATAGCCTTCATTTCAAAAACTGCTTCTGCCCTCCAGAAGGTTTCCATCATTTTGTGTTCCTCTACCCTAAGAATATTGAGTCCTGGCATCATCATGAACTGTACCTGTAATGTACCGCGTCGAGAGTGACCATCTAGTACCCACCTACACTAACCCCATTTTGTGCAATGGCACTTCAAGTGCCACTGACAGGGTTCATTAGATGTACAACAAATCCTTTCTGTTCCCTACAATCACTGTGTATGTAATGCGCCTACTAGTCCCAAAGTACCTCTGTTCACCTTCAGAATCTGGCCACCTCACCACCTGATCAATATCATCTTGTAGTCAATGATGATCAATAAAACCACAATTTTCTTGTCATCTGAAAACTAAGTAATCAAATTCCAATGCTCATATCTAAATCATTAATGTACATAAGAAACAGTCAGGATCACCGTCCCGTCCCTGTAGTGTTCCACTGGTCTCAGGCTTCCAACAAACTGACTGCCCCCTTGATATTTCTAAACTCTATGCATATGATCTAATTTGAACAGCCTTCCAGGATATCTCCCTTATTACTGCAGTAATGGATTTCCTTTATCAAAATTGCAGTGTCACCTCTGCTTTCACACCTCTGATGCCTCCTTCTCCTGCCATGCCTAGAGATCCATTCCCTTGAAATGTTGAGTTGCTGGTTCTGCCCTTCTTTCAGCCATGTCTCTGTTTTAGCAACATTATTCTGTTCTTATATGCTGTTTCCCACTCTTAACTTCATCCGCCTGACTAGTCTGTTTCCTTGCATTAAACCAGACACAGTTTAGCCTGCCATTCCACACGTAAGCAGGTTTGATGAATGGAAAGCCTTTCCTTCTCTGATAAGAATGTAGGGAGATAAAAATTGAATCAGTGTAAAAAACTGTGTCTGATAGTTGGCATGGACTTTATAGGCCAAAGGTCCATTGCTCTTCTATTTCTATACACATAGTTCCCCATTTTAAACAAAACAGCTGCTGCAGGTAAATTTGCCAATGTTGTAGTACTGTCCTACTGTAAGGTAGAAATACGTAGCTCCATTACGTTGGAATACTGACTTGCTGATCCGTGACCTTTCAAGCATACGTCTCCAAAATAAGTGAATTTTACTGCAGTATTTTTAATGTCTTAATGAAATTAAAATGTGGGATTATTTCCTTTTGAGTTATCCCCAAGAAACCAGTGTGGACCACTGCAGTCCATGTGGTGAAGGTACATTTGCAAGCAATAGGACGTTTGCAATGTTTTGATACAACTGAATAGCTGATTTGGCCATTGTAATGGATAGTTAGTTATACATTAACCACATCATTGACAACAGTCAATATAAATTAGATTGGGGGTAACAATGGAAGACCTTCTTCCCTGAAATACATTACAGAAACAAATGGATTGTTTTAACAATCCAGTACTTATACGGTGACCATCACCAGATTTTTCGGTTTAAATGTATTTATTTATGTTAAATTAAATTCTCCAGCTGCTATGTTTCTATGTTTCTATGCAGGAATGGGATTTGTCTCCATTTGATTACTCCAGGCCTCTGGAATACTGGTTCAGCAACATTAACACTGGCTTACAGTAAGGATGTATTATTATGTTCTAATATTCTATTTTGTGCTTTTCATGTGAAACTATAGTTTGGATGATTATAATCGCTTTGTTACTCTTTGTAATGGAACAAATGAGGGTCCAATCAAGAGAGGGTTCATGGAAATGAACAACGTTCAGTTGCCAACCATGGAGGATATCCGCCATTGTTTATCTGTCAAAGAGTTTGATTCTCCACCTTATTTCCAGAATTCCAGCTTCAGCTTCAGGTAACATATTCAAACTTAAGCCTGAAATGAGAAATTAGTATAAACTGGCTTTACAGTACTTAACAAAGAACTTCATGAAAATAGACACACTTTAGGAAAGCTGAAGAAACCCAGGTCACGGAGACTGTTAAATTCAAAAGTTTATCAGGAAAATGTCTGGCACCTGTGTTCATGATTCCTGAAGGTTAAATGTGGTCATGACTTGTTATTCAGGTGCCAATTAGGACTCTAAAATGTGGTCCAAAATATCTGTTCATGTATTTGACAGATGAACGCCATAATTGGGCACAATCCTTGCAACCACTGACAAGCATGCACAGCTGTAAGATCATGAAGAAAATCTATGAATGAAACCAGAGCCATTTTACACTTTTTAAATGTTTGCCCCTCTCATCTTAAAGCTATGCCCTGTAGTCTTTGATATTTCAACCGTAGGAAAAACGTTCTCTCTACTCTATCTATGCCTCTCAAAATTTTATATACCATTTCTTACCTTTTACTTCATTTGGGTGTTCCCTCAAGCTTGGACGTTCCACAGAAAAATATCCATCTGTGGAGAATAAAATGGAACTAGTGCAGAATTAGTGGAAACAGATGCTGAAAGGTTGGTGTAGACTCAGTAGGATGAAGGGGCTGACTCAATAACTCAATGACTGCTGAGGAGCTAAAGCCTTACTTCTCAAAAAAACATAGTTGAAATGAAAAGGTAAGAAACAACATTGCAGTTAAAAAAAACCTCAATGACAGAAGATATTAAGATTTTTATTTTGTATTGTGTGCAGTTCTGGTCACCCCATACCAGGAATGATGTGGCGGCTTTGGAGAGGGTACACAGAAGGTTTACCAGGATGCTGCCTAGATTAGAGGGTTTTGGCTACAGGGAGAGGTTGCATAGACTTGGATTATTTTCTGTGGAATGTCGGAGGTTAAAGAAAGACTTAATAGAAGTATATTAAATGAGCGGCATAGACTGGGGAAAATTAGAACGTTTCTCTCAGGGTGTTCATGGCTTGTTACAATGGATGCTTTCTGTAACTATTTACTTGTATGTTGGTGACTGGCATGCAGGATCATCATAATCATCAAAATATCATCATCTAAACTTTATGGCAACAGTTGCTTAGTGTTTTTAAGTATTTTTTTGTAACGTGTAACATAGGTGTATGCCTAATACAGCAGCTGCACATAACTGCATTTGCCTCAACATGTACTTAGGGTAGGCTTTCCATTGATTAAAACCATTTTCAGCACCCAAGAAGTTTTATTAATTTGAAGATTAGAGAGCAGATCCATTCTGTCCAATCTCCATATGTAATAACCTTGAACAAAGAGCTTTCAGTATTTAATACATTTCCCCTGATGATACTTATGGTTATGGGTATGGATGCATTCCAATGTGCACAGAAGTGAGAACCAGACATATCCAAATTTATTTCTAAATATTCAGTGGAATTTAATGTGGTTTTAAATGCTTGGTATCATTTGAAATAGCTGGATGAATGGAGGTAATATTGACTCCTTTATTGCTCATGCAGAACTGAAAGAGATAAAGAACCACAAACTATTAATGTGGTCTTGAAATGCCTTATTTTGATATCCTGTTTGAATTGAACTTTGTGAGAATAATAATTTTTGGAATGAATAAATGTAAATATTGTACAGTAACTATTGCAGTGATATTGAATAACTAATAAATTATTTACTGAAGATAAGCAGTTGAACAAAACTGAAATTAAAGCGTTGAGGGATCTTTGCTCTCATCTAAATCCAGAAAAGTGACATTAAATTTCTAATGCCTTTTGATCACAATTGCCAGATTACCTAATATCATTTATGGCTTTTTGGAGATGTATAAAAATAAAATAAATCTTCCTTTTCAAAGCTTGCCTTTTGCCCTTGGTTGCATGTTGTAGGTTAGGCACACTGCATGAAGCCAATTAATGCCATTATGAAAATCTATTATGACACAATTGGAAAAGCTGCTTGGTACTTAAAACGAACTTTCAAAGTTTTGATTTGCAAAACTAAAACTAGCTGTATCAATGCAGATTTGTAATATGAAATTCATTATTTTTGCACAAATGTTCTTCCTCCTCTCCCCTCTTCATTAATGAAATGAAAATACGTTGGTTAGGTTAGTTTACTGTCATACACTCTAGTGTGCAATGAAATTCCTTGTTCACATGAATGTCACAGAGTGCAGTATACATTCAGTAATGATAAATCCAACAATGATTGCAATGCACTAGAATGGTGCCTTATTCTAAGCACAATAATGAAATAACAAAATGAGGTAGTTAACTGTAAGAGTATGTGGCAGCACCCCTGTTAAGAGGCTGTGAAAGAGTCTAATCGCAATGGGTAAGAAAATGTTCTTGAGTCTGGACGTCTGAGCTTGCAAGCTCCTATATCATCTCCTGGAATTAGAAGAGAGTAAAGGGAACGGCCAGGGTGGCTGGAATTTCAGGCGATACCGCCAGCCTTCCTGATGCAATGCACTGTGCAGATGGACTGGATGGAAGTGAAGAACTTGTGATGGGCTTGGCAGTCAGGCAATCAGGAGCAGAGCAGTCAGGAGCAGAGCAGTTGCTATACCGAGCAGAGGTGCAGTTTTCTTGAGATTTAATTTGTTACCTTTATAAGTACTCAAAATTAATGGGAATTTCTATTCCCTATAGATTTGCCAAATTTTATACAAAAGCTGTGTAAAACTGGAACATAACTATTTCCCTTTTTCTTTCAGAAATTCGCTTGAGGGGTTTGCTGCACCAGATGGGGAACTTAAATCTAATGACTTTCAGAGTCTTCATAACCTGGTTCATTATTTTTTAAATGGAACAAATGCACTTGCGCACTCTGCAGCAAATGATCCACTTTTTGTGGTATGTTTGTATCTTACCTAGAATGATTGAGCTGCAATGATTTTACCAAATCAAGGGGGTAAGTAGGGAGAAGGTAAGATTAGGAGATAAAGGAGGAATTAATGCTTGGAGTCAGAGATGTATGCAATTAACTAAACAAGTACTTTGCATCTGAGTTTGCAAGGAAAAGAACATGGAGGATAGGGAGATCAATGAGGGAGTACTAATATACTAAGGCAGGTTGAGATCAAGAAGGAGATGGTGTTGGATCCCCAGGGCCTGATGGCATGTATCCCAGGTTAATGAAAGAGGAAAGCGAGGAGCTTGCAGGGGCCTTCACAAAGATCTTTGTATCATCTCAAGCTGCAGGTGAGATCCAGGAGGATCGAAGAGTAGCTAAAATTGTTCTTTTGTTTAAGAAGGGAAGCAGAGATAACCCAGGAAATTATAGGCTGCTTCATCTTTATGCTGGGACTGGCCAGTGTAAGAAGTCCATTCTTTTGGGTGGCAGCACTGACTTTAAGTAGAAGTAAAGGCAAGCTTATTTATCTTAATCTTTTTAATTAATCTTCAGATCTACCAAGATTTTAATCACATTTATATTTTCATTTTTTGTAAAGTCAATTTGAACGTTTCAAGTCCCATTGACAATGGACCAGCTTAGAAATAGTTTACAAGCATTTGGCAGCATTGATGATTCAAACGTTAGGAAAGTGTGACACCTGGAAAATAAAACATCCATGATTTTTTTCCCATATTTTCTTGAACTTTTGGCTCATTTGCCTGAAGACAGCCGTACAACTGGGACAAAAAGTTTACTGGTATCAATTTTTTATATTGTAATAGGTGCTTCATGCCTTTACTGATGCTATTTTTGATGAGTGGATGAAACAAAACAGTCCCTCCATCAGCGTGTGGCCTGAGGAGATGGCACCTATTGGGCACAACAGGCAATTTAACATGGTGCCATTTTACCCACCAATGACTAATGAGGAGCTCTTTGTATCTTCCAGTGAGCTTGGATATTCATATGAAATTGAGTTATCAGGTAGGCTTAAAAATATTTTGATCCATAAGTTCATTATTTTGCCAATCAAGAAAAATATTGGATTGAATCATGTTTTTAATGACTTCTCAGTTTGGATATTTTTAATGAATTATGAAAATTAATGCAAATAATTTGAAATATTTAGTATTTTTTAAATGTTGGAAGGGATTTAACATCTGCTTTCAACAAGCCGTGGACAGAACTGAAGCTTTGCCTCAGCCTTGCTTCCTGTCAAGGCCTTGCTTTCTCTCCATATCTTGAAGAGTGCTTCAGCCTAATCAACTATAAAAACCTTGCTGCCTAATGCCCAGTCAATTTGATTCTTCACATCCAGCTAAGGTGAGGACAGGGACTGTAGGAAACAATTCCTGGTGAAAGATCAGAATCAGAATAACCTTTTGTCATCCAAAAAAACAAGTCTTTTGGATGAAATTCTGTTACCCACAGTCTAACAATAAGAGCAATAAAAATAAGCAATAACACACACAATCACAAACCAACACAAAACATCCATCACAGTGAGTCTCCTCCAGTCACCTCCTCACTGTGATGGAAGGCCAGAATGTCTTTTCTCTTCCCCTGCCATCTTCTCCCGCGGTCAGGCTGTTGAAGTTGCCACGTCGGGGCTCTCGACATTGAAGAGAATGTCGTGGCCTGTTCCAGGCCGCGCCAGACAGTGAAAGGTCCGCAGCAGGCCGACCCAAGCCCCGCGATTCAGGGTGGGCGAAGACGCTACCGCCTGCCGGAGCTCCCGATGTCGGCCCCCACCCAGGGGCCTGCGAGCTTCTGATATCCACGCGGCCCGCGGACGAAGCCTCTGAAGGTGAGTCGCAGCCGCACTCGCAGCGCCACCACAGCCTCCGAAGGCAGCCAGCTCCGCAGATGGTCAGTCCGGTCCGCGGGCCCTGCGAACCAGAGCCTAGGTAGTCCCAGGTGGAGGCCACCAGCACCAGATGTTTGGCCGATGGTAGGCCGCAGCGGGAACGGAGACATGACCCAGAAAAAAGGTCGGGTCTCTGTTCGGAAGAGACAATTTTACAGTTCCCCCCCCCCGCTACACATAGTACACAACCGCAAAAAACACTACATCACATCTAAACACTACAATTAAGACAAAAACCAACACAAAACACAAAAGACAAACGGACTGCAGATGAGCCGCAGCTGCTGTGCAGCACCGCCACTTCCTGGTCAAGTCCAGTATATAAAATAATGAAAGGCAAAGACATGGTAGTTGTTTCAAATACCTAATCTCATAGCTTTAAGGTGACAGGGAGAAAGTTAAAAGAACATTTACGAGGCAAGTTTCTTTTAGTCAAAGGTAGGTGCCTTTAGTCAAAGGTAGGTGCCTATAGTTAAGACGGATTTGGAATGTTATGGGCCAAACACAGGTAAGTGGAACTAGTGTAGATGGGACATGTTGGTCGGTGTGGGCAAGTTGGGCTGAAGGGCCTGTTTCCAAGCTGTATGACTCTGAATCTAAAAGTAGTATTTTTTGCAAACAACTTTGTGTCAAGTGCTACCTGTGTTGTACGGAGAAACCCAAAGAAGGCATTCGTCACTTTAACTACTTATGCTAAAGACCTCATACCTGCTTCAAGCTTGGTAAAGAAAGCCAGGCTGCCTAACATTTAGGTTATTTAGCATAGGAACAACACATTGGAGTGGAAACTAATTTTTACATCTAACTGTGTGATAAATGACTATATTTAAAGATGAATAATCTGACAGTTCTACATTCTTTATTGCCATGAGAATAAATATTAACTTGTTTCATGGATTTTACAGAACCTCAAACTTCCTTGGGTACCATACTTGGTGTGACCTTCAGTGGAATCTTCGTGGGTCTTGTCCTTTTGACCGTATTGCTGATAATAATTTCACACCAAAGAAGAAATCAAGGTTTTGAATACTTGTTAAATTCAAAGTTTTCCAACAAAATGTATACTGAAGATATTTAGTTTATGCTTGATATAACTATTATTGCCATAATTATGTTACTTCTAAGGTGATTTAAATGTTTTACATCAAAGCATGACCAATAATGTTTTAGAAATTTCAATTTATCTGCTTGCAGTACTATGAACTCGCAAATTAGCTTCTTATTGCCTGTGTAATCTGATTAAAATTAGATCTGAAATTTTCAAAATAATGATAAAATCATCACATGAAATTTTTTCATCTACTACTGCAATTAAATTTATATTCTATATGTATTTGGTTTATATAATCTGCCATCAATGATAATATACTCTTAGAAATTTTGGATATCACTGCTGGGATTTGTGGGATGATTTGTCTCTTATTTACAGATCTGTAAATGGCTTGGATCTTTCATTTTTGAAGTGCTTTCAAATTGAATATGTTGATTTGGTTGACAGACAGAAAGCAAAGAGTGGGGATAAATGGGTCCCTTTCGGAATGGCAGGCAGTGACCAGTGGGGTACCGCAAGGTTCGGTGCTGGGACCCCAGCTATTTACGATATACATTAATGACTTAGACGAAGGGATTAAAAGTACCATTAGCAAATTTGCAGATGATACTAAGTTGGGGGGTAGTGTGAATTGTGAGGAAGATGCAATAAGGCTGCAGGGTGACTTGGACAGGTTGTGTGAGTGGGCGGATACATGGCAGATGCAGTTTAATGTAGATAAGTGTGAGGTTATTCACTTTGGAAGTAAGAATAGAAAGGCAGATTATTATCTGAATGGTGTCAAGTTAGGAGGAGGGGGAGTTCAACGAGATCTGGGTGTCCTAGTGCATCAGTCAATGAAAGGAAGCATGCAGGTACAGCAGGCAGTGAAGAAAGCCAATTGAATGTTGGCCTTCGTAACAAGAGGAGTTGAGTATAGGAGCAAAGAGGTCCTTCTACAGTTGTACCGGGCCCTGGTGAGACCGCACCTGGAGTACTGTGTGCAGTTTTGGTCTCCAAATTTGAGGAAGGATATTCTTGCTATGGAGGGCGTGCAGCGTAGGTTCACTAGGTTAATTCCCGGAATGGCGGGACTGTCGTATGTTGAAAGGCTGGAGCGATTGGGCTTGTATACACTGGAATTTAGAAGGATGAGGGGGGATCTTATTGAAACATATAAGATAATTAGGGGATTGGACACATTAGAGGCAGATAACATGTTCCCAATGTTGGGGGAGTCCAGAACAAGGGGCCACAGTTTAAGAATAAGGGGTAGGCCATTTAGAACGGAGATGAGGAAGAACTTTTTCAGTCAGAGGGTGGTGAAGGTGTGGAATTCTCTGCCTCAGAAGGCAGTGGAGGCCAGTTCGTTGGATGCTTTCAAGAGAGAGCTGGATAGAGCTCTTAAGGATAGCGGAGTGAGGGGGTATGGGGAGAAGGCAGGAACGGGGTACTGATTGAGAGTGATCAGCCATGATCGCATTGAATGGCGGTGCTGGCTCGAAGGGCTGAATGGCCTACTCCTGCACCTATTGTCTATTGTCTATTAAATATGGTGGAAATTTTAAATTGTCTTTTCACATCCAATTTATGATCTATATTTTAAAATAAAACATCTATAGGAGTTATTATCCCTTAACTATTCTGCTGATTGGCTGCATGTTTTATTTGATGGACTGTTCTGGAATATTCCAAAAATGCTTCTTTGAATGATTGTTTGTCATGAATTTTCTCCCACACTCCACATTTCCAGTCACAATGTCTACAATGTAACTTGAATGATTTCTATTGCTTTTAACTGACCATGTTACCATATTTCCTAACAACATAGAAGACCTATAAAAACTATTTTTACCACATTCCCATCAATCATTCAATGTTCTAGCACTCAACTGTACACCAGGGGACAATATACAGCAACCTACCAAAATGCAAGTCTTTGGGATGTGGGAGGAAACTCGTGGAAGTCCCAGAGAGAATTGGGAACGCTACACGCATACAATACTACAATTCAGTATTGAGCTGGGTTGCTGACACAGACACCTGCTCTACCTGCTCTGTGACTGTGCAACAGACTGCAGTTAGAGTTAGCAGTAACTTGTGCTGTAACTCCACATTACCAAAAGGTTACTGTTCTGCAGCCAACGGATTAGTGATTGATTAAATGGTGAACTGGTTCTACTTTTTCTGAGTTTTCATTCACAATATTATAGATGTGCATCAACAGATCTTAAAAAAAATCTCACAGAAATATGCTGGAAACGTAGAATCAAGACCAGGACCAAGCTGTTCAGTTTGGGAGCATGCTCTAACAATGAATACAATTAAAAACAGTGCACTCACTTCAGTACCTTGTGCCTGCCTTTATCCCATAGCGATCTATTTAATATTATGAAATATATCTACCTAGAATATATTTATTAATGGCCTCCACTGCCTTATCCAGATGTGAATTCTACAGGCTCAGACCCTTCTTTATCTTGATTCAAAATGGCACAGCAGGAGGCTGGGATCCATGGTTTAGTCTCTTCAGCCATCAGCAACATCCTTTCTGTATCTAGTCTGGGCCTTTCAAAATGTTGTAGGTTTCTAAATGATTCTCTTTCACTCTTTAATGCTCCAGTGAATGTGGGTGCAATGCACCCAGTCTCTTTGCATGGTTCAGAGGGACAGACTGAGAGGAGATGGGGTTTGCAAGTTAAAGTTGAGAGAGGGCAGGCTTTTGGAGCACCAGGACCTCTGAGGAAATAGAACAAAGTGAGCAAGGAGATTTTTGGCTTTGACTCAAAAATGATTGGGCCCATGAGAGAAGATTGGAATGATTATTTTCATTGATATGCTGAGTCAAATGTTACTTGATGAAGTAGAACTTGAAAAGGAACAGCAGCTCATTTAATTGCTCCCCAATTGAACCAGGATGGCTAGTCTGTTTAGTTAATTCCAGCAATAGATGCGTAGGAGACATTTTGTGTGTATTAGTTATTTTAGTATATTATTATATTACTTTGTACCCTGCTGTATTATTTTGGACACTAAAAGGTTAATATTATGCTTACGTATGCCACTAGGAGGTGCCATAGGTGGGACCAGATCGTAAGTGTAACTTGCCTAACACTTACATAATACTTTAGTGTGTGTCATCAGGAGCAGCTTAGACACGAGGATCTTTGCTGCCATTGAATATACGAGTCAGTGCCTGCTGGATAAAAGGTCTGGCAAGTTTGTATAAGTTACGTAGGTTCTGGTAGGACACTAAATTTTTACCAGACTAATCAATAACAATTTGATGACAAGAGATATGCCAATATGTTATATTGCAACTTCAAATAAACGACTAATTAATTCAAACGTCGTGGAGATCTCCGTCGATTGTTTGCGTATGAGAAAATATCGTTCCACCTATCCTATGTCAACGGCAGCTTGGAGCTTGATAAGCAAGACGAGAAGCTGGCCGTAACAAGGTGAAAAGTTCATTCTCAAGGGAAGCGGCAATTTTGTACAGTAAGTAAAAAATATTCTCTTACACCAAAATAATTTGTGGATGATTAGCCATGATTCTATTGAATGACAAAAGGAGTGGCAGGAATGAACATGTATTTCTGTACATAATTTTTGCCAACCCAGGAATCACTCTGGTGAATCTGACGTGAACCAGAAACGTCACCCATCCTTTTTCTCCAGAGATGCTATCTGACTTGCTGATTTGCTGAAGCACTTTGAGTCTATCTTTGATATCACAGCATCTGCAGTTCTTTGTTTCTAATGTTCCAGGGTAAAGGTGCTACAGGAGAGATAGAGGTGGGGGGTAGAAGAGGAGCGGGTGTTGTTTTATTGATTTATAAGAATGTCACGGCAGTACTCTGAGATGACTATACTGATGGTTCGCCCACTGAGACTACATGGGTGGAATTGAGGAATAAGAGGGGATGATTACCTTGTTTGGAGTGTACTACAGACCCCCAAATAGTCAACTAGAATTCAAAGAGCAAATATGCTAGGGGATTACAGCCAGCTGCAGGACTAAGAGGGTTGTCATAGTAGGTGATTTTAACTTCCCCTATAAAGGCTGGGATTGTCACAATGCAAAAGGTTTAGATGGGGTAGAAGTGGTCAAATGTGCTCAGGAAAGTTTCTTCAGTCAATATGTAGAGGGCCCTACACAGGAGAGGGTAATGCTCTCTGATCTGAGATTGACTGCCTCCTGCAATCCAACGGCTACTTTTTAAATTCTCCCACTTCTGTCAGGAAATTGTGATGGGTAAGTGACTGATGTGTTTAAGGGTGAGCCTTTTGGGACTAGCGACCACTATTCTATTAGCTTTAAGATAGTTATGGATAAAGATGGAGCGGTGTTCAGTTAAACTTCTGAATTGGAGCAGGGCAAACTTTGATGCTATTAGATAGGAACTCGCTCAAGTTGATTGGAATGGGTTGATGGCAGGCAATGTTACGTCTGGAAAGTGGGATGCATGTTCCTGTTAGAATGATGTACAAGACAGCTGGGAACAGGGAAGGCTGGATGTC
The DNA here is from genome assembly GCF_053455715.1 of Rhinoraja longicauda. Taxonomy (NCBI): domain Eukaryota; kingdom Metazoa; phylum Chordata; class Chondrichthyes; order Rajiformes; family Arhynchobatidae; genus Rhinoraja; species Rhinoraja longicauda. The sequence continues at coordinate 39,324,599 of NC_135959.1, read as the reverse complement.
GGGAGGCTTTAGTCGTGAAAAAGAAGTCATGGGACAGGTATCATCAGTTGGGATCACTGGAGGAGTTAAGGGAACTGAGGAATATGCTGAAGAAGGAAATTAGCAGGGCAAAAAGGGGGCAAAAATTGGAATTTAATCCAGAACACTAAGTGATGCATTTCGGGAAGTGCAATAAGATATGGCAGAATATAGTAAGGTATGGAACAAAGAGACTTTGATGGGTATGTTCAATATTCATTGAAGGTAGCAGAGTCAGTCAATAAATAGTGAAAAAGGCACATGGGATTCTTTTCTTCATTGGCCAAGGGCTGGAATATGAGAGCAGGGAGATTATACATCAGCTGCGCACAAAGCTAGGTGGATCACAGCTTGAGGTTCAATTCACCACATGACAGGACAGGTCCGATTGAGCTGGAGAGGAAGGCTTCTGGTTAGGGAGCACTCAGATGGTTTTAGTGGGAATACGCTCTTCCTTTGCTTACGAAGTCAGTAACAACAGTGGTGAATTAATGCCATTTCATTGTCAAGTCCTTGAACATCGCCTAGTCCAAGCAGTTAGAGTCCTTCGTCTGCCTCCCCTGCCCAGCTCTGTGCAGTCCTCACTACTGGTGCTGTGCCCTTCATTCACTGCCTATGCAGGGGAAGAAGGAGCACAGCTAGGTCATCTGATTTCCCAAAATTAGGTTGAGGGATGGAGCGATAAGCACCTTTGATGCTAGAGTAGCAATGGTTGAGAGTAGTTGATCCTCCAATGTCTGGACAGGTGGCGGTGGTAATTAGTTCATAAATTCATGTCATAGGAGCAGAATTAGGCTTACTCCGCCATTCAATCATGGCTGATCTATCTTTCTCTCTCAACCCCATTCTTCTGCTTTTCTCTCCATAACCTTTGACACGCTTACTAATCAAGAACCTGTCAATCTCCTCTTTAAAATACCCAATGATGGCCTCCGCGGCAATGAATCCCATAGAATCACCACCCTCATCTGATTTCTGGTTAGTTTAGTTAGTTTAGTTTAATTTATTATTGTCACGTGTACTTGAGGTATAGTGAGAAGTTTTCTAAAGGTACATTCTAAAAAGTGACTTCTTCTAACTGACCTTGTTGAATTCCCCGCCACCATGGGAAAGGCGTTGGCGTTTGTTGACTATGGTGTGCAGACTCCTTCAGTACTAGCTGCCTCAGGGATATAGACTGTGGTCATGTTGACAGAGGTGAATTCGCTGGGGAGGTAGCAGGAATGGCACTTCACTGCTAGATATTCCAGGTGTGGAGAGCAGGGGTTGGATAGGACCACTACATCTGAACATAATAAAGAGTTTACAGTGAGGCAGACGCCGCCACCTCTCCCTTTCCCTGATGCCACAGTCTGGTCCATACGATGAAAGTAGAAGCATTCGGGTTGGAGGGCTGAGTCTGAAGAAATGGAGAAGAGCTGTGAAACAGAGCACACTGCATTCCCTCATGTCTCTTTGGTAAGCAGCCTTGCCTGAAGTCCTCAACCCTGTGTTCTAGGGACAGTTCCTTGGCCAGTAGGATCCTAATTTTGATTATAGGATTAGTTATGTTGTAATAATCTAATTTAGAGATTTTACATATGCAGCAGTGCTCAAGTACACAGACATGTTTGAAATAAAAAACAGAACTATCAGCAACCATAAAAAATTGGATAGATGAAAGTTACGAATGGGAGCCACTATTGAAAACTTTGTTTTAACGTATTTGTATTAAGGTCTCATTAAAAATGATGTAATTACACATGAAATCTTACGACATGAACAACAAAATTAACAGAGGGTTTAACATTGATTAATTGTACAGTCTATAAAACATTTTGCTGTGTTCAAAATGCACACTGGTGGCACATACAATGGTGGCAGTTACAATGGGGGCAGTTATGTTTCTACATTCCTTTTCAGTCCTTCAATGAAATTCTGGTGTCCCTGATCCTGGCCAAGTATAGAAAACAATTACCCGTTGTTATGAATGCCTGACTTGTGGATACTCCTACGAAAAAGCTCCCTTAATATTTTTGCATTATTGTGGAAGTATTGTTACCGTATTGAGTGATTTTTGCTGATTTAAAGTCCTATGGACAAAAGTGACTTAGGGACCTGTTCGGAACATATTTGTTATCTGGGCGTGACCTGTATTTTTTTGAGGGGACACGAGGTTGCCTTTAATGTCAGTGGGTGCAAGGGCTGGACATGTGTTCACCCTCCCATGCCAAGGAAGTCAGCATAACAAAAGAATCACCAGAGCCGATGAGACTTTGTCAAATAATGCGCGCTGTGGCTGTTATAGCCAAGAGGTGCCAAACAACAGATGAGAGGTGACGCTAAACTGTAACATTCTACAATATGTGCTATGATCATTTTTCAGCCAATATCCATGCTTAAGCTAGAACTATCAAAGCTGTCAAAGTCTCTCTTAGTCCACTGTGAACCACCTATTAAGTTCATATGAATATTGAAATTTGCCATCCACAGCAGACTGAACAAAGTATGTGAGCTGCCTCACTGGATAACATTAACTATCATAGTTTTCTGCCGTGGTGACGTATAAGTTGTACATTCAGGGAAGATTGACTTTTGAACCTGTACCACACTTCGATAAGATTATGACTTACCTGCAGTTGGAAACGGCAGTAGGAGGTGAATGTATTGAAAAATAAACTTGAAAAGAGTATGAGGTAGGAATGAAACTGGTACAAGATGGGAGGGGGAGCAAAGGTTGTGGTGGAAATAATGAAAGGATGGTCGCAGTCTTACCAATAATGAAGTCTATGGACCTGTCAGTCATTATGCTATTATACAAAAAGCATGAACAAATAAACAACAGGATAGAGTGGTAAAACAAAATGGCACACCTATTACATGACACAAATTGAAATGATAGGATCCTTTATTTGACTATTTGATACCAGAAAATAACATATCATATCACATAATGTTACATGGTCATATGACAGTTTGTGCACTGTAAACAAATTAAAACATCATCAACCTAAGGCTGTTCACTCACCATCATAGAATAACTATAGATCATATGACCTAGTTTCTGCATCATGATTAGTTGATGATGATGTAATACAATGCATACTAAACTTTAATTTTAGAAATATTATAGATCTTGATAAATATCAATCTTCCTGAGTGTTCAAGGAAGTATTTAGAAAATTAAGGCTAATAAGTGACCAAATGGAGATTACAAGCAAGTTTATGTCAAAACATTTGTATTTAGTAATATGGCAGAACATTATTAGTTAAAAACAAAATCACTGAAAACATTGATTTGAGTATAAGGCACAGAAAAGAGCTTCCTACTCATATCAGCTTTATCAATGAGAAAAGTGAAGAGAGGTATTTCACCGCTAATGACAATGTGAAATAACTAAAAATTGCACTATGTTCTCAGACTATACCACTACCTGCATAGAGTGTAAAGACATACACATTTGACTTTATATGTAGAGCCTAATATACTGAAGGATGAAAGTTCAAAGGCTTTGGTGTCTCAACATTGATTTTTGTTCTCACAGAAAGCTTTACAAAAATCCAAAAGGATAGCCCGGCATTCATGAGCACAATCAACCTAAATCGCCTTTGAAACCATCACATTCCATTACTTTGTTGCAAAGTGAAGAAAATTATGTTTACTGTTGGTGTCTTCATTTGAAGAAATGAAGACTACATCCTTCACAATTAATACTTTGACAAGCCTTTAACCATAAGTAATGAAAAATACAAATAGCTAGTGTAGATAATGGATTCTCAAAACAGGTGTTACCTAAGTAATAACTTGTACAGTAAAACTGCTACAGTTCCACCTTACATCTTAATTCCTTTCAGGTCTGTTTGATTTATCGGTCTTTCTGTTAGCTTTACAACGTTATCATTGTTTTTGAGTACAAAACCAGCCTATTTATTTCAAAAGCTAATTTGGACTCACGGACATTATACATATTTGAACATAGGACAGCCAATTTCCCTCATATCAATGAACTTTAAGTTAGATCTTGAATGGCAATATATTGTAGTAAAGATTTTGTGTTCCTGCTTTTTGTTGAAATTGAAAACCTGCTCATAATTTGTGTTTCTGCTTTTGCGAGCATCTTTAATAGAGAATCTTTCTGTTTGTGTTCATACACAAAGACACATTAACACAACTTTTTGCTCTTAAAATAAATAGAAAAATATATGTTAATAATAGTGAAGTGGTGTGCCCAGCAGTTTTCATAAGTTGTCATAAAAACAATGGAACCATCAAACTTCCCTTCTGTGCAAATGAAAATGTAGCCTGTTCTTAAAAAAACAATTTAAACTATTCTGTGCTGATGAAAATATAAAAACTGTAATACTAAAAAATCAAAACGAAGATACAGTGGCAGGGGCAGCACGGTGGCGCAGCGATAGAGGTGCTGCCATATAACGCCAGAGACCCGGGTTTGATTCTGACTATGGGTGCTGTCTATATGGAATTTGTATGTTCTCCCCGAAACCTATGTGGGTTTTCTCCGGGATTTCCGGTTTTCCCCCACACTCCAAAGATGTACAGGTTTGTAGATTAATTGATAGTATAAGTGTAAATTGTCTCTAGTCTGTGTAGGATAGTGTTAGTGTGCGGGGATCACTGGTTGGCATGAAGTTGGTGGCCCTAAGGTTGTATCTCTAAACTAAACTAAACTAGACACCATGGATCAATGCTCCCATGTATTTCAGAAGATCATTTAGAATATTATGTGCAGTTCGGGTTCCCCCATTACTGGAAAGATGTGGCTTTGGAGATAGTGTAGATGAAGTTTAATAGAATGCTGCCTGAATTAGAAGGTTTCAGCTACAGGGAGAGGTTAGATAGACCTGGATTGTTTTCTCTGGAACATCGGAGGTTGAGAAAAGACTTGAAGACTGGATGGTGGCAAATGTTGTTTCTCTATTGAAGACTGGAGGGCGTCAAATGTCGCGCCCTTCTTTACGAAAGGCTACAAGAAACAGCCTCAGATCTATAGGCCAGTTTGTCTTAACATCTATGGTTGGAAATTTACTAGAGAGCATTCTGGCTGATAAGATATACATGAATTTAGATAGACAAGGGCTGATTAGGGAAAGTCAGCATGGTTTTGTACATGAGAGATCATGTCTCACGAACCTGATTGAGTTTTTTGAAGATATAATCAAAAAGTTGATGAGGGGAGAGCTGTACTTGTGGATTGGATTTCAGCAAGGCATTTGACAAGGTTCTGCATGGTAGATTGCTCTGAAAGGTTGGGTCACATGGCATCCAAAGAGAGCTAGCTATTTGGGTAGAAAATTTGCTTCATGAAAGAAAGCAGATGGTGATGGTGGGAGGATGTTTTTCAGACTGGAGGCCTGTGACTAGTAGTGTACATCAGGCTTTGGTGCTGGGCCCATTGTTGTTTGTCTATATCAATTGTTTGGATGAGAACATACAAGGCATGATTAGTATGTTTGCAGATGACACTAAAGTGGGTGGTATTGTAGATAGCGATAGCAAAGATAAGTGTGAGGTGTTGCAGTTTGTGAAGTTTAACGGGAGAAGCCCTACATAGTGAATGGCAGAGCTCTGGTGAGTGTTGTAGAGCAGAGGGATTCAGGTGCAGGTATACAATTCCTTGAAAATGGTGTTGCAGGTAGATAGGGTGGTCAAGAAGGCCATTGGCACATTGGCCTTCAACAGTCAGAGTATTGAGTTTAGAAGTTGGAAGATTATGTTGTAGTTGTACAAAACATTAGTTAGGCCACATTTGGAGTATTGTGGTCAGTTTTGGTCATCCTGGTATAAGAAAGATATTGTTAAGCTGGAAAGAGTGTAGAGAAGATATATGAGTGTGTTGCCAGGACTCGAGGGCCTGGGCTAAAGGGAGAAGTGGAGCAGGCCAGGACTTTATTCCTTGGAGAGCAGGAGGATGAGGGGTGATCTTATAGAGTATAAGATCATGAGAGGAATAGATAGGGTAAATGTACAGAGTCTTTTAGCCAGAGTAGGGGAATCAAGAACCAGAGGACATCGCTTTAAGGTGATGGGGGAAACATTTAATAAGAACCTGAGGGCAACATGTTTACATAAATGTCTTTTTGATTAAGTGTATAAAATTATGAGAGGCAAAGATAGGATAGAGTGTCAGAACCTTTTTCCCAAGGTGGAAAATGTCCAATATTAGATGGAATAAAGTGAGAAGAGAAAAATTTAATGGAATGCAGGGCAAGATTTATACAGAGAGTGCTGAGATCCTGGACTGGGGTGCCAGGGGAAACGGTAGTGGTGTTTAAGAGGCTTTTGAACAGGCATATGGAGGTGCGGGGAGTAGATGGGATATATATCATGTAGAGGCACATAAGATGAGTTCAACTTGGCATCATGTTCGACACAAACATTGGGGGCCGAAGGGCGCAAAACTGTGCTGTACTATTTTATGTTCCATGTTCTAAGAATGCAAAAAACATTCAATAAAAGGTTAATTTCTATTTTTAAATAAATCAGAGGTATTCTAATTCATTCAATTTCAAAAGGTATTTCAGAGAGTCATTTCCATTAAAAAAAAAACTTAGGATATCCTCATTTACTTATCGTTAAATAATCATGGATATTAATCTTAGAAATGGAATACAACAAGTGATTGCTGATAAATTTTTAAACTTTTATCCCACATAATGCTTAAACTTGCTGCCATTCTACATTTCCAAGAGCACAGGAAAGAAAAACAGTCCAGGAAACATTTGCCTACATTTATTTCTTGATTTGTTCTCAATGTTCTAGTTATCAATCTTAAAAATTGGTTTGTTCTTTTTCCAAAATTCCACTTCATATATTATTTTATATTCATCAAGCTATTACTCTTTCTAGCCTTAGTTTCGATTGAAGGTTTTCAATTTATGATAAAGAATGTTAATTGGAATTCAATTTTTCACCCACTATTTGATTAAAAAAAAAATTGCAAGTCTCACAGGAGATGGGCATTTCCAAATCATTTTATTGAGCAAATACTTGTCAAATGTGGAATATGACTGCTTTAAATAAATCCAATTAAATCCCTGAATCCAATGCACAGAAGGAAATCTATACCCCAAAGTATCCATCTCACTGGATTTATCAGGTAATTTTCTACTCTTTCAGCTATGTTTTAAAGATAGAATTTAGTAACTAAGTATGTAATAGGCTATTACACCAATTATGTTCTCGGCCTCATCCACCCATGATTGAACTGTACTATGATGCCATCCATATTTAGGCTGCACGTATGATTTACTGTATTTGTGTACTTGAATAATAGTTTTTTTTAAAAATAGAAGCATTGTTTGAATCACAATGTATAAATCCATTTGTTCTATGGCTGAAAAAATGTTTATTAAAAGATGTTTAATATTGTGGAAGATTTTGACAGAGTAAATATGGCAAAACTAGGGTAGAAATATACCCATGGTCATATGTGCTGAATGCATGGTCTGGTAGCATTAATCATGTTACAGTGGGATATATATGTGGTACGTTGTGCTTTTGAAATCTGGTTTCATTTATTTAATGAAATTTCTATTTACTCTTTCCACTCACAGCAAGGTCTGTACTGAGGGAACAAAAATTTCATATAATTGACAAAGCTGATGAAAATTTGTTTTAATAATTAGGAATGGACTGTCCAAAAGGGTGATGGAACTAACATCAATAGAAACTTCAGAATAGAATTGTACTGAGAAAATAAATATGTGCAGGGCTATTGGGAAAGAAAGAAGTGGAAATAATGGAAAACTTTAAATGTATGGTGCAGGTACAATGAGCAAAATGCCCTGTTTCCATTTTATTCTTAAATTTCATAGCACAATAATGGAGCTCCATAAAATATATCCAGAATTGTTCTAGGAGAATAGTTCCAGATGCATCCAGGATTGAACAGATTAATGAATTAATGATCATAGTTTACCCACAAAAATAACACTTAATTGCACCATCTTTAATTTGTTTTTGGAGTAAGTAAAATGCAATTATGTTCAGAATAATCTGACATTAAAAATGTTCTTTGGTTCAGCACATTTTCCCCATGGTTCCAAGCTATGTTATCAATTTTGCATCAGGAACATGCAAGCATTTTCAATGCATAATGTGGTCAAAGTACTTAGGGGCATAAATTTTTATTTTATCTTTAATGCTGTGACTTCATAACTCTAGAATTCTCATTCCGACCACATATTAGGTACTGAAGCTGTCTACTCATTATTACAGATGTACCTCTGTCACAGAATGTAGAATAAAGGAAAAACCCATACAAATGTCAGGCACTCTCTTTCGATGGGAGTGGTGCACACAATAGCCATTCACAATTGCATTGAAAACTGGTGTTTCAACAATTTAAATGTTCCAGGGCTGTCTTTGTGCTGAGCATTGGTGATATAATAACATGCAGATAATGCAATTACATTTGAACCCTGAGCTAATACTTTGAATTATTTATGTTTTAATGTAGCAACGGATGACTAGTGCCAGAATGAAAATTTGAAAATAAAATTATAGATTCACTTTCTTTTTGGAGTTTCTCAAATGGCTTATCGTAGCACTTTGAGGATTCTAACTTTTTAGGGAGCTTATTAAGAAGACATGGAACAACAAGCAAATGGAGGAGCATGTGGGAAAATTAGGCACACTAGTATGACCCTTCTCACTCAATCAAAATCAGTAGCAAAAATTCAGGTAAGAGAAGCTAATCATACACTTCAACATGAAGGTCAGAGCTCATAATCTTCCTGAATCTTTCATCTGTTGTGATTGACAGCATGACTCATCTTCTTATTACTTATACATTAGTAAATTATATCGGTTTTCATTTGAAAACATGTATCTATCACCTGTGCGCAACTGTGATGACTAGTCGTTTGTTCTGTAGGTTCTACAATACTCCAAATATTTCCATTGTTTATAGCTAATTTTAAATGCACATGACCACAAATCTTCTTTGTTCATGTTTTCTAAAGGACAACCAAATACAATTATTAGATGGATGAGGCGAACTGTGCTATTAAACTACCAGCATTCATGAATCATTTAGCTACTGCCGTAACTGAACTTCATTATTCATTGATAAGTCACTGTAGCGATACAATAGATAAACATATTATCTAGGACATTTTGCAGCATTTTTTAACTTTGTGGTAACTGTAAAAGTAGAATTTAGATATTAAAACCTTACTTAAACCAAATTTCTTTGTAGGTCAATATTGTTGGATGCATAAAATAAGCAGAAAGGACGATGAATCTGGAAATAATCCCAATGGCAGTCAAGTAACCTTTTCTTTTTATGTGAGGTCTGAGTGAGGATAAAGCAATCTTGCACTGATAGACTGTACCTGAATGGCAACTGGTGGTCTTTGGGTAAAATGGCAGCAGGCTGCAGGGTCCCTTTCTGCTTTAAAACTGGTATGGTTCCAAGATGGAGCTGTGTGTTTGATGACATATCCAAAAGGAAACTGGTGTTTGTCCTTTAGTGTCTCTATTGCATGCCACTGATTATCTCCACTGTCTTTGTAGTACCAAGAGTAGAGAGGTGCCAAATATGGTCAGCCAATGCAGGCAGGGTCCAACTGCTGTGGAGCCCATTGTCTCATTCTTCTTGGGCCCTGGTGGAGCCTCAGTGGTTGAAAAGTCCAAGTCCTGAGGACACATTTCATCGATGCAGCCACTACCACTGCCCGAGCCACTTGCCTCGTCAACTGAAAAGAAAAATGAATCTAGTGAAAATTTACTATTTAATCAGAGCAACATCCTAAAGAACTCCAGTCTGAAGAAGGGTCCCAACCAGAAACATAATCTATCCATCTCCCTACACAGAGGTCAATTGAGTTCCTCCAGCGCTTCGTTTTTTCTGAAAGAGCGTGGTTTGAAATTGCTGACTATGTTATCTCCTGATAATATAATCAGCAATTCCAGCTACTAAGGAAAGCACCTGGTCAGTTGATCACATCAGCTCCGATAGTGGAGAAGGGGCCAGATTCTAGATTTTTGAAACTGTATAGGCAATTAAAAAAAAAAGATTTTTCCTTTTATAGGATTGTTATGGTCTCACCCCTTACCTACTCTAATACACACCAGCCCAACAACAACTTCCAGATCTCTCTTGCCATCCTAATTTGGAGGTCTGATCTTGCTTTGAACACTACTGGTGCATCTGATTTAGCCAATTAAATCACACCATGTGAACATGCAGTATCAACTACGGCTCATATCCTCTAAGCCTTTCCTATCCATGCACCAGCCTAAGTGTCTCTTAAATTCTGTTATAGTACCTACCTCCACTACCTCCTCTGGCAGCTCATTCTAATTTATATACCTACCAACCTCTGAGTGAAAAAGTTAACTAGAGCTACATGGTGGCATGGCGGTAGAGTTGCTGCCTTCCAGCGCTTGCAGCACCGGAGACCCAGGTTAGTTTTTGACTATGGGTGCTGTCTGTACGGGTTTGTACGTTCTTCCCGTGACCGCGTGGGTTTTCTCCGAGATCGGTTTCCTCCCACACTCCAAACACGTACAGGTATGTAGATAAATTGGTTTCATATAAATGTAAAATTGTCCCTAATGTGTGTAGGGTAGTGTTAATGTGCGGGGATCGCTGGTGGACCGAATGGCCTGTTTCCGTGCTGTATCTCTAAACTAAAGTAAACTACATCTACACAATAAGGTGCATCGGATTATCCTATAGTACAGTTTTGAACTAGAGAAAGAAAACTATCCTTGAAGACCTGTTCAATATTTAATCCCTAACCAACATCACAAAAAATTTCAAACCTGGTTCTTTTTCAATGGGAGATCTTGGTCATACTGTAAGGATACATGCAAAAATATCAATGATATTCGTGACAATAAGTTGTTGGTGGGAAAGTATGACCAGCAGATATCTAAATATTTTCAGGAACAAATGCACCACCATTTTATTTTTCAATGAGAGTGTAGTTGTAAAAGAAGTAGATACATTATACATTGTGCGCAAGTTCTTGTTTCGTTGGAAATTAAGGACTACTTTTTCATAATTTCTGATATTGTCACAAAATGTTGTATTTTCCTGAATTATGAAGAACATCTGTCGAATTGGTTTTCATACCTGTAATAGTGAGACTATGACAGATACAAAAACATGCGAAGAAATAGAAGAAACTTCTAGTAACAGTAGCAGAAGAAGGCAATGGTTCAGGTTTTGATCATTGGGATCTCTTTTAGGGCAGAGATGACCGTGCAAGAGGAACGAGTCACACATGAACTGAAGAGGGCCAATACCCAGTGAGTGGGAGGTTTGCCAGTGCTCCTCGGGAGCATTTTAACTAGATTGGAGATTATATTAAATTAATATTTCTCCACTGCTTTTACCAAGGAGAAGATAATGGAAGCTAAGGAATTAAGGCAAAGGAATTGTGACATCAGAGATCATACACAAATTAGTAAAGAGGAGACATTTGGCAGTTTTAAAGCACATTAAGTTAGATCCATTCTCATGCCCTGACCATAAGAAGCCTGGGAGGAAATTGCAGAGGCCCTTCCAGAGATATTTGCATCACTGTTAGCCACAGGTGAAGTTCTGGAAGACTGGAGGGTGGCTAATGTTGTGCCGTTATTTAAAAATGGCAGCCTGGTCAAGCCAGTGAACTACAGGCCTGATGTCAGTGGAGGTGAGGTTGTTGAAGGAGATGCTTAGGGACAGGGTCTACCAGCATTTTGATACACACGGACTGATTAGGAATAGTTAACATTGTTTTGTGTGTGAGATATCAGGCCTCACGAATTTAACAGCCTTTTTTGAAGAGGTCAACAAGAGGATTTATGAGGGCAAGGTCGATAATAAGGTCCCACATGGTAATCTAGTCTGGACAGTTAGATCACACAGAATTCAAGGTGAACTAGCCAATTGTTTTCAAAATTGGCTTTGAGGAACAAGTTGTGGAGAGTTGTTTTTTTCTAGTTGGAGGTCTGTGAGCATTGGAATGCCACAGGAATTGGTGCTGAGTCCACTGTTGTTTGAACATTAACAATTTGAATTTACAGATGACACCACAATTGGTGGTACCGTGGACAGAAAGGAAGGATAAATAAGTTTACAACAGGATCAAGATCAGTTGGGCCTGGGAATGGCAAATTAAATTTGTGTGAAGTATTGCACTTTGCTATGTCAAACTCGGACAGAATTTGCACAATAAATGGTACAGCCCTGGAGCACATTACAGGACAGAGAAATCTTGGAATATACAATGCAATACAATACAATATATCTTTATTGTCATTGTACAAGGGTACAACGAGATTGGGAATGCGCCTCCCATACGATGCAATAATTTAATTAGCTAGTCAGTATTAATTTAAACAACCCAATGAAACAAATTGTAACAGTTTTAAAACAGAATAAAGTGCATTATGACCTGGAGATCTGTGCCGGATCATTGTACATGGTACATGGTTCCCTAAAAGTGGTGAATTAGGGGAATAGATATATAGCATGCCAATCTTCATTGGGAAGGTTGTTGAGTACAAAAGTTTGAACATCATATGCAGGTGTACAAGTCATTGGTGAAACCATCTTAGAATAATATGTGCAGTTCTGGTCATCCAGCTACGATAAAGATGTCATTAAGTTGGAAATGTTATAAAAGGGATTCACCAGGATGTTACCTGGACCTGCAGGCTTGAGTTATAGGGAGAGGTTGGATAGGCTGAGGGGTGAATTTATTGAGGTGTGCAAAATCATGGGGGATATTGATACAGTGAATGGTCAATCTTTTTCCCAGGATAGATGAAAAAACTAGAGGGCATAGGCTTAAGATAAGCGGGGAGAAATTTAAGAGGGATCTTAGCAGCAACATTTTCACAGACGGTAGTCCGTATCAGGAATGAGCTACCAGAGGAAGACACGAGAGAAAGTGGATACAATTACGACATTCAAAAGACAATTTGGATGGTTTGGAGAGATATGGGCCAAATGCAGGCAAATGGGATCAGCCTAGAATACCAACTTGTCGGCTAGGACAAGGAGGGCTGAACCACCTTGTTGTATTGTCCTATCATTCTATGACTCTATAATTTCAATCCAAAGTTGCAAATATTAGAAGGAAGCACCATCTCTCTTCTATTCCAGACATAAATAGATGTGAGCACCTAGTTTCTTGGTCCAGGGAGGTATTGTATTTGCTTATTTATCAGTTCATAGCAGCACAGAAATGCAGCCATATTTCTTCGTCCCCAGTGAATTTCTGATCTTCTGAGAGTGGTGAGTCTGTGGAATTCTCTGCCACAGAAGGTAGTTGAGGCCAGTTCATTGGCTATATTTAAGAGGGAGTTAGATGTGGCCCTTTTTGCTAAAGGGATCAGGGGGTATGGAGAGAAGGCAGGTACAGGCTACTGAGCTGAATGATCAGCCATGATCATATTGAATGGCGGTGCAGGCTCGAAGGGCCGAATGGCCTACTCCTGCACCTATTTTCTATGTTTCTATGTTTCTATGTTTCCACTCCTTTACATTCCCCTGCCACCTAGATCCAGATCCCCACTGAAAATAAATGCTGCTTTAAAAGCAATTTATTGGCATATTGGTGTATATTAAGGGTTGGAATACGTGATCTCAACAGATTTCATATTTGGAATATGCGGTTCCATTCAAATATAGGATTGGTTTAAGTGGTGGTCATGATGGTGGGGTATCGTAGAACCAGTGTGAAGCATGATTGATGGGTGGTGTGAACACAGTGGCTGACGAGCCCATTTCCTTATTGTATCTTTCAATTCAATTAAAAAAAACAATATATTCCACTTGTGCATTACATAGTTTTTGGAACCAATGAAATGAGCAAGGAGTTTTTTAGTTTTACTTTTAGAGATACAGTGTGGAAACAGGCCCCTCAGCCTACCGAGTCCGCATCGACCAGCGATCCCTGCACATTAACTATCCTGCACATACTAGGGACAATTTATACATACTATAAGCCAATTAAACTGCATACCTGTAAGTCTTTGGAGTGTGGGAGGAAACCGATCCTGGAGAAAACCCACACAGGTCACGGGGAAAACGTACAAACTCCGCACAGACAGCACCCGTTGTCGGGATCGAACCCAGGTCTCCGGCGCTGTAAGTGCTATAAGGCAGGAACTCTACCGCTACGCCACCGCGGCCGCCCAGTTGACAATAGAAACTTGAAGGTATCCCTATAAAACCTCCCATTCACTCTTGTTTGTGAGAAGATTATGCTTACCTGAATCTTGGAAGTTTACATCATTTCCATTATAAGCATTTCTTAGTTTGTTAGTCATCACTCGAAGCGCCATGATTTGCTGGCGAATCATTGTGTCTGGTCTAGTGATGTCCACCTCTACTTCTGGGTTGTTAATCTGATTAGTCAGACCATCATTCATAACTTCAGGGAAGTACCTGCAGGTTTAAATTACTGTAAAATATCACTCAAGATTACAAAGCACTTTGATTGACTAGTGACCAACCGCATTAGTTCGAAAGCCAATTCCTCTTTATGTAAGAAAATATAATTTAAATATTGTGTTTATTAATAAATCGAAATGTTATCATTTGGTTATAATGAACCAATACTCTTATGGTATTATTTTATTTAATTAAAAATGCAGCCTACTCTTTGGAAAAGTCAAATCACAATAAATGTAGTCATTATATCAAATGAATGTTCACATCTCCACTATTATCAAACAATTTAGATGGAATATTATTACATACATCATTGACTTAACCAAATATGTTACAATGACATATCTGCTGCTCCTTGTCAATGGTCCCATGATATTTAATCAAGAAAATGGTAATGTTTTCAGAAAGTCTGCACCTTAATTTATTGCTAATATAATATATTTAAACAAATTTAATTAAACACACATTTATATAACATTGTAAAACAGGATTCTAATTACAGATAAAACTACAAATGCTATTCACAACTGCATCCATCACAATGTCAGTGCACATTAAAAAGATTATAAAAATTAAAGAGGTTTTTGAAGCAGATTAAGCAAGAGACAAGTCATAACAATCTAAGGGCCATGAAATCACTCTACTGTTTTATTCCAGCTAATTTCTTTTTAACTGTTTTATACAACTGGTGACACTGCAAGACAAAATGAAGGTACAATGGAAAAACAACTAAAATGCAATTAAAACAAATAACAAATGTAGATGTTTTACATTTATTAGCACCTGGAAAGGGCAGAGCGAGTTTGAAGTGTTTCCTTCGAGTTTGTTAACGGCCTTGTACTGATCACATCTATATACTAAAACTCTTGTTTGTTTGTTTGTTTGTTTGTTCCTGAACAGCCAAAACGGTACACGATAGCGCAACAATTTTAGGCCCACCTTACTCACCGTCGTCCCTTTGGTGCTAATGGACAAAGTTTCATTGAAATCGGTGTTATATTTTTTAAGTTATTCACATTTTAAAGTTTAAATCTATCTCCGACGGAGGGGGGAGGGAGGGGGGAGGAGGGAGGATAAGGGGGGTTGAGGGGGATGGAGTGAGGGGGAGGGGGAGGGGCGGAAGTGGGGAAGAGAAGGGAGGGGGAGGAGGGTGCTGCACCAATGCTGGAGAGGTTTGGGCCCAACGGGTCCACTTGGTCTATTAGTTTTTAAAGTCTAAACTTGAACTGGAATGCAACAAATTTTGAAGTAGAAATTGAATTAAAGAGTTTAGTTCATAAAGCAGCATAAATACTGTTGACCTCACTACTACATAACATTATTCTGAAGCAGAAGACCATTAATGTTGATTATTATGTGTGCCTTACTTCTCTTCTCTAGCTATGTAAAAAGTGGGTGCAGATGCAGCTGTGTTTTGATGTGCGTTAATGTTCAAAGATTCTGTTACATGGTTAGGCATGAAAATCTGAGATTGACAGATTTTTTTGACGTGTACAGTATAATGATGGGCTTCAAAGTGATGAGTGAAAGGTGTAGGCTAGCTATCCGGACAGCAGTCTACTTCCCTCCCTGCATACCTGCAGATTTTGGGACAATTTCTTTCCAGCTATTATAACGGTACCATCCTATCACCAACTAGGGAGCGGTCCTGAACCACCATCTACCTCATTGGAGACCCTCAGACTATCTTTATTTGGACTCTACTGGACTTTATCTTGCACTAATTGTTATTCCAGTTATCCTGTATCTGTACACCGTGGATGGCTCGATTGGAATCATGATGTATAGTCTTTCCGCTGACTGGATGAGCAGAAAAACATGTAGCTATAGAGAATAGATATGACCTGGAGCTCACTGATGGTATGTGTTAATAACCAAGATATATAATCATGGCTTCAAAAGGGAATTACAATGGCATCTGAAAGAAAATAACTTGCAGGACCATAGGGAAGCAATAACACAATGGAGCTGACTAGATTGTTGTGCAGGGAACTGGCATCGGTTGAGTGCCCTCCTTCTATGCCTTAATAATTGTACAGTTTAGTCCTCTCCACTATCTTGAAGCATTTTAGTCAGCTGGAATTTCATTACAGGTGAAATATTGGAGCTACAGACATTTCACCCATGCATTTTCAAAGCCACGACTAAAATTTAATCCCACTGTAATTTCTACAGGCAACTACTAGTCATAAAGGATGTAACTAGGGGATCAAAAATCCCCATTAATCCATCCAAAAAAGCAGTGGTACAGCTACCTCTATTCTTAATGAGACCAACAACATCAGAAAAGACCTGTCATGAAACCTGGTTTAGTAGCACATCACTCCTTTATTTATTGAGTCAACCTGGGCTTTTCCACATTATTTCATTAGCCGGTGTTGGCAAGCTTTGTTCAAATATAGGGCTACGGTGCATTTTAAAAACACAGGCTGAGATATAAATTGAGAGGGTCAAACTCTGCACACCCAAAAGATTTTGTCTAGTTTGGGAAATAGGTTAAAGTCAACGGATCCAGGGAGAGGTAGCCGACTGTATAGAAAATTTACTTCATTGAAGGAAGTAGAGGGTGATGGTTGAAGGCTGTTTTTCGGACTGGAGGCCTGTGACTAGTGGTGTGTCTCAAGGTTAAGTGCTCTGTTGTTCATTTCACTGTTGTTTGAAATCTATATCAATGATTTGGATGAGAATGTACAAGGCATAATTAGTACGTTTGCAGATGACACAAAAGGGGTGGTATTGTAGACAGTGAGAATGGTTGTTAAAAATTGGAGAAGAATCTTGATCAGTTGGGCAGATGGGCTGAAGAATAGTTGATGGAGTTTAATACAGAGAAGTGTGATGTGTTGCATTTTGGGAAGTCTAACCAGGGCAGTAGCTAGAGTGAATGGCAGGACTCTGGGGAGTGTTGTGGAGCAGATGGATCTAGGAGTGCAAGTGCATATTTCTTTGAAAGTGGCATCATGGGTAGATAGGGTGGCCAAGAAGGTTTTCGGTACATTGGCCTTCATCAATCAGAGTATTGACTATAGAAGTTGGGAGGTTACAGTTGTATGAGACATTAGCGAGGCCACATTTGGAGTATTGTGTTTCGTTTTGGTCACCCAGTATTAGGAAAGATGTGTTTAAGCAGGAAGGGGTGCAGAGAAGATTTATGAGGAGGGCGAGGTTGAGCAGGCTAAGACTTTATTCTTTGGAGCACAGAAGGATGAAGGGTGATCTTACAGAGGTGTATAAGATCATGGGAGGAATAGATAGGGTAAATGCACAGAGTATTTTACCCCACGTAAGGGAATTAGGAACTAGAGGACATAGGCTTAAGGTGAGGGGGGAAAGATTTATTAGGAACATCAGGGGGCAACATTTTTACACAAACGGTGGTAGTTATATGGAATGGGCTGCCAGATGAGGTAGTTGAGGCAGGTACTATCACAACGTTTAAAAAACATTTGGACAGATACATGGATAGGGTAGGTTTAGAAGGATATGGGCCAAACGCAGGCAGGTGGGACGAGTGTAGATGGGGCATGGTAGATTGTGTAAGTTGCAAATTAACGTGGGAGTTTATTTTGGCTCTATCACCGAGTTAAAATAGGGAATAAGTGGCTGAAAGAAACAAGGAGTTGTAACTTGAATCGCATTACTTTTCCTGAAATAACATTGTCATCACCAAACATTTTCAAGGTGAATCTAATTGGCTCACTCAAGATTTATTGTAGTAACATTGCACATTTGACAATTCCCAACACCATCCTTACAGTAGCAATGTTCAGCAGCTGCCAACAACCCCTAATGCAATCTGTTTGCAAATTAGGAGGAATGATATGTCAGATGCCATTTGTTAATGCTAATAAGAAGGGAAGGTGTCCTCCACTACATCTCACCTGCCTTTGGTGTGTCCATTCCAGCATTCTTCTTCATCAGACACACCAGATGTTACTTTATCATCACTACAGAGTGTGTAAGGCAGAGTGGACCAGAACTTCTTCACCATCTTCAGTTTCTCCTTAATATCAGTAACCTTGGATGTAAAGAGAGTAAAGAGCATTTCAGTTATCAATGTGAATGAAACAGAGTGATGTAAAGAAACTGGAAATTGTAAAGGAAAGGTTATAATGGTCATCAATAATTATTTTTTCACATGCAAGTTTTAAACAAACATTGCTTTTCATCTAAAATGGTAATTATTCCCTTTGGCAACATATTAACAGATTCAAATCATTTCTTCTTCTTGCGTATGGCGTGCACAGCCTAAAGTTGCACAATCTAATTCAAATCATTTGAAAATAATGTAGGGAAAATGTGTTTAAATTATCCTTTCAGAGGACATTATTATAATAATTTTATTCAGTTCAACCTTTTTATTTAGTTTGGTTTAGAAATGCAGTATGAAACAATGATATTCAGTAAAGATTCTGCTCACATTATAAAGAAAGGTCTACTTAACAGATATGAAATGGAAAGTTCAAGCAAACAATCAAATCTCAAAATGTAGTACTTTTTGGAAATTGGAACAATGCTAGAGATCAGAAAATGGTACAAAAATACTGCAAACACTCATGCAGGTCGGGCAGGTCTGTGGAAAGAGATCAGAGGCTTGTCTTCCCTCTGTCTCCATCTCAGGGATAGTGGCAAACATCCATTGCTTGCCCACAGATTCCCACAGTTATCTTAACTATACGTCCTCCCATCCTGCCTCCTGTAAGGAATCCATTCCATTCTCCCAGTTCTTACCTTCAGTTTAGTTTAGTTTAGTTTAGTTTAGAGATACAGCACAGAACCAGGTCCTTCAGCCCACCAATTCCTCGCTGACCAACGATCCCTGCAAATTAACACTATCCTACACACACTAGGGACAATTTACACATACACCAAGCCAATTAACCTACAAACCCGTACATCTTTGGAGTGTGGGAGGAAACCGAAGATCTCGGAGAAAACCCACACGGTCACGGGGAGAATGTACAAACTCCGCACAGACGGCACCCGTAGTCGGGATTGAACCCGGGTCTCCGGCGCTGCAAGAGCTGTGCCAACTCTGTTGTACCTGTTACCTCTGTTGTATTGGCTCCAATGGTGGAACTTTGCAAAGAGGTGCCTCTGAATTTCTGTCGTTCTTCGTGAACCATGGCTTCCCCTCTAACACAACTAAGAGCCCTGAACTACATCTCATCTGTTTCCCACACTTCTGGTTTCAACTCCACCAGTTTTCACAATTGCCCTTTGCATTTTCATTTTCTTTCTTTGTGTACTCACTAACTTTCCTCATTAGGCCGTCAACCAGATGGTTGACTCAACAAGCTTATTTCCATGGCAATGCCACATCATTTTAGCAGAGATATTTCCTTTGTCTTAAACAATCCTCCCATCTCTGCAACATCAGGTCCTAATCTGGTCATGTCTATCTAAATGCCTATATATCTTATCGCCTAGAATACTCTCCAGTAACTTGCCTATCATAGATGTTGGTCTCACTGATCAATAATCACCGGGCTTGCAGCCCTTCTTAAATAGAGGCACAAGATTAACCACCTTACAGTCTTCCAACACCTCACCCATATCTGATGGTGGTTTATGTATGTCAGCCAGGGTGCCTGCAATTTATTCTCCAGCTTCCCATAGTGTCCTCGGATATATCTGATCAGGCCCGGGAGATGTATCTACCATCATATGCCTTCGGACATTCGGCATCTGCTCGACCATCAAACATGCTGTCCTCAATACACTTTCATTAACCGTCCCAAGTTCCCCAATCTTCACGTGAGGGAGTGGGGGAGGAGGGAGTGGGGGAGGATAAAGAATATTTGCATCAGAAAAAACAATTGGCCTAAAAAGGTTTAAATAGTTTTTCAGACAACTCCACAAAAGGCATTGTCCTGTTGAAAGACAGGTTAACATGGAACAGAACAATTCTGTACATGTGATTGAGTGCCATTGCACTCATGTGGAAATTTGTTTTCTCGTTTTTCAGCTGGATGCCTGGTTTCCAGGGATTTTTATTCTGGTATTTACTCTCTCAAATGATACCAACAGCAGTACAATGTGCAAAATTAAACTGTAGTCATGTTTTAAACCACACTGCTGTTAAAAAAGCCATTCTCATTTGTTCATGAACAGCCACTGATATCTGGGACCTCCTACAACCTAAATACAACCTCATATATGCCTTGATTACAGTCCCTCACATCTTCATAAAGTCAGGATGAGTCCAGGCTTCTGTTGCTGATCTCTGCCATATCTCACAGTTTGCTGCTAACTGTTGTCTAAAGAAAGTATCATAATCAAGGAGAGAATGCAGGCCGAGGGGTGTGGGGAGACCCACAATGCACGCTTTTCAATGAGCAGGCATTCGGAAATTGTCACAGCGATAGTCATAAAGTAGAGTCAGAACACATATTGCCGAGCAAGAAGCCCCATCTACAGCAGTCTCACTTGCTTGGTCCATATCCCTCTAAACCTTTCCAATCCCTGTATCTGTCCAAATGCCTTTTTGATCTTCCATGCAAATTTATACCAGGATTGAAAAACAGAAAATTTTGGAAAAGCTCATACGTGTGTGAGAAATAGAGTTAACCAATCCGGTCAATAATCTTTACTGAATACTCTGTTTTTCCGTCTGTATTTCCAGTCCGTTGGTTTACATTTCCTGCTGAGAATGCCTGGCTGCAGCCCTGGAAGATTTCCATGGCTTCCTTCAGTAAATAACGCCACCTGCTGACAATGTTGTTCACCAACCATTCCGGGATTATAAGGGGAACTTACCATCTTCCTCCCATTATTACAGCTTTGTTTTATACAGAGTGGATCAGAAATTATGAATTAGGAAGGTAAATTGTAGATGAGTCTTTCAACCAAAAGGATTTGAATGCAGAAGATATCTTACTGTTATACGTAAGGCCTTGTTGAGGTGTCATTTGAAGTACTGTGTACAGTTCTAGTGATTGAAGGCAGAGGATGGTGGTGGAACTCCCAGGTGGCACAGTGGCGCAGCGGTAGAGTTGCTACCTTACAGCGTCAGAGACCCGGGTTTGATCCTGACAATGGGTGCTCTCTGTACGGAGTTTGTACGTTCTCCCTGTGGGTTTTCTCAGGGTGCTCCGCTTTCCTCCCACACTCAAAAGATGGTTTGTAGGTTAATTGGCTTCAATAAAAATTATAAATTGCCCCTAGTGTGTGGGATAGTGCTAGTGTATGGGGTGATTGCTGGTCACTCGGTAGCCTGAAGTGCCTGTTACCTCACTGTATCTCTAAAGTCTAAAGAATAGTTACCTGGCTATTTTGTTCCAGGAGGCAGTAACACTCCTTAGATTAAGAATGCAGAATTGGTCAGTCAAGGGAATAAGAGGGTGCAAATATGTTACATGGTTTAAGGATCCAGAAAATCATTGAAGGAATCTCTGCCGTTGCACCAATCCAACAGGTGTACAATTCTTGTAGTCTGTGTAAATGAGAGCAGAGACGGTAGAAAGTATAAGCAAAGTGACAATAACACCATGCAGTCATTCAAACTGGGGAGTTTTGATAGGTGGTGCTTTGAACAGGGCATATTTTTTCCTTTGTCGTAAGGCATGATCATGGCCTAAAGTTTGTATTAGCTGCCAGGTTCCAGGGTTAAAAAAGACCTTCTCAAGGCTGGAGATGAATTTGGAATAAGACAGTTTTGGTCCATGTGGGAACCAAAATCATCTGCATGACAAAGGAAATTCAGATGAAGGAGTCTGTGCAGTTAGAGTTCTAATTAATAACGATGAGTCAGAAAAATATGAATCCCTGGATTACTACCTGATCCACGTGCAAATTAGAATTGGGTGCATAAAATCAGAGAGATGAATGAATGTTTCAAGACTAGCATGGGTGGAAATGTTTTTTTTCCATACAAGCTGCCTGACTGGTATATTTTTCATGCATTTTCTACATTAATAATTCTTAAAATCTGCAGTGATAACAATTGTACACTATATTTGGTGCATACTGCATACCATGAACCCAATACAACAAACTCAATGCTGCTTGCTTCTTAACGTTCACCATCTACATGCTTTGCCTTTGCTCCACCCTGTGATCTAACTCCTTGTAAACAGTGGTCTTTCCCTTTTATTCTGCTGACACTTTTGAAATCACCGTCATCTCCCATGATAACCTTTCTGGTTAATCTTCTACATGGTCAATTTTGCCTTGACTATTTTAGTCTCTCTTGCCACACTTCAGCTGTACTGTATTCAACTCGCATTAGTAAGACCATACCTGCCATAACCTCTCTCATGAGGATTCTTAGAGCTTTTGAATTGCCTCTATGTTACAATGGAGTTGCACATTAATACATCCAACCAAGTTTACACTTAATTTAAGCAATTCAATCATTGAATAAACAACAAGTCTTGAGCTCTTCTCCAGAAATTGCACATCTCATCTCCACTAGTATTGTATGTGGCAGGCTTAATTGATATTATCTTTGTACAAACCCTGCATTTCTCTCCTTTGAGGGTCCTCGTAATGTCAGAACCATTGTGCTGTTGACACTCATGTGAATTGACTCTCACATATTGTTCAGAGAAATTACATACTCTTCCTTTGAACTGAGGTTTGTGAATAGTTCTATTATTCTGAGAAAGATAAGTCAGTGGCAAATTCATGCCTTTCACAGGCTACTGATAATAGGCTGCTTTTCACTGGCCCTGGACTCAGACTGTCTTTTTGTATTGGGCATCTAGCCCTGGTCTAATTATCTGGCCAGCTTGCTGCTTGCTCTGCGGATCTGTTCTTAAACGTTATAGTGGACTTGGCTGGTCCTGTTTCCCTCGAGATGCCATACCTGTTTCATTGCTTAACTGCTGGGCAACTGAAAATACCCAATCCGTATGGACAACACATACGTGGACAGCACAACAAATCTATGACTTTCAAAGAATGCCCTGAATGTTCTCATTATGCTATGGAATGTACTTCATTTGTTTATATTCCCTACTTCTGGGAAAATCACAATCTCATTCACTGCCATATGGCTACATCACAACCTTGGCTCCTTCTTGGTCTCCTCAGCATGCAATCTTTGATAAATGCAACATTTAACTGTTTCCCTCTCCTTTGGTTTGAATTTCACGCAAATGTATCTGTAATATTGCGTGCTCTGCTGCTCCTATCTTGATCATTACATCCATCCTCATGACTGAACTGTCTAGATTTGTTGCTCTGACTATAAATGTTTATAACTATTGTACGCAGCATAATTCTAGTCTGCCAGTACCTCCATTAGGCGACTTAAGAATCATAGAGATTTGCTCACACTGGCCAACATGTCCCATCTACACTAGTCCCACCTGCCTGCATTGCCCTCTAAACCTGTCCTATCCATGTATCTGTCTAAATGTTTCTTAAACGTTACGAATGTACCTGCAGCAACTACCTCCTCTGGCAGTTCATTCCTTTCATCCACCACCCTTTGTGTGAAAAAGTTTCCCCTCGGGTAATTATTAAATCTCTAGACCCTCACCTTAAACTTATGTCCTCCGGTTCTTGATTCCCCTACTTTGGGCAAGCTTTGTGGGACTTTTCACCCCAACCTGACCTGTGATATGTCTGTGTGTGGGCCACTACATTCCGGTGCATGAGTGATTCCTGGTTTTCTTCACAGTCCAATGCTATGATGTCCCCAAATACCCAGCCTCTTAATGTGAGTGTTCAATCTAATCTATGGCCATAATCACTAGTGTCTACTCCTGGTCCATAACTATGATATGCAACTGAACCCATCTACCTCCATCAGAAATGATACAATTTACTTTCCTCATAACCCAGATGGCTTCCTCCCCTGGGTATGTTCCCAATGCATTTTTACAGGGCTTCAACAGAAAATGATTGAGGTATTTCAGATACATGTCTTGGCTTAGAATACATCAACTTGAAGCAGTATTAATACTAAATAGGAGAAAACCCACAATAAGAATTAATTCAACAAGAACATTCCAATGTCATGATTATTTTGCAAATTTTGTGCAGAGTACACATTCAGTAGATCAAAAATGCCTGAAGTTTAATAAGGGGACAATAAGGATTAATTCTGATTCTGGGTAATGACCTTTCTTTGCTACTCTTCCGATTCTCAATCAAGGGGAATGGAAATGGAAATTAGGCACAACTAGACCAAGTGGACCCGTTGGGCCCAAACCTCTCCTCCATTGGTACAGCATCCTTTCCTCCCTCCCCTCACCCCCCCTCACTCCCCCTCCCCTCCCTCCCCCCTCCCCTCCTCCCCCTCCCTCCCTCCTCCCCTCACCTCCCTCCCCCATCTCCCCCTCTCCTCTCCCCCTCCCTCCCTCCCTCCCTCCCTCCCCCTCCCCCCACTCCACCCCCTTATCCTCCCTCCCCCCTCCCTACCAAGGAGATAGATTTAAACTTTAAAATGTGAATAACTTAAAAAATATAACACTGATTTCAATGAAACTTCTTCCATTGGCACCAAAGGGACGACGGTGAGTAAGGTGGGCCGAAATTGTCGCGCTATCAAGTACCGTTTTGGCTGTAGTTCAGGAACAAACAAACAAACGAGAGTTTTATAATATAGATGTAAAATAGTTCATGGATTCATTTTCATCCATTTTGCCCAATCACCTAAATTCAAAATAACCCTCCAAATAGGCAGTCCATGTAGAATGCAAAGGTTCTTAATCCTCTTGAAAATCTTTCTCAAAACCTTCTATTTCAACTCAGTTTTTGCAACCATTTTAACCGCTACTTTCCTGGCTTTGTGTCCATTTTCCATGTAGCTCTTATCGAGCATGGTTGCTTTTCATATAAAATTCGCTACATATCATCATATCATATCATATCATATCATATCATATATATACAGCCGGAAACAGGCCTTTTCGGCCCACCAAGTCCGTGCCGCCCAGTGATCCCCGTACATTAACACTATCCTACACCCACTAGGGACAATTTTTACATTTACCCAGCCAATTAACCTACATACCTGTACGTCTTTGGAATGTGGGAGGAAACCGAAGATCTCGGAGTAAACCCACGCAGGTCACGGGGAGAACGTACAAACTCCTTACAGTGCAGCACCCGTAGTCAGGATCGAACCTGAGTCTCCGGCGCTGCATTCGTTGTAAAGCAGCAACTCTACCGCTGCGCTACCGTGCTACATGATTGGAATTTCTTATAATTGATTTGTTTAATTAAAACAAAAGGAATTATGTTGGAGAATCTTTTGGAATACTGCTGCAGTATCAAATATTACTGTTCTCTGTTATAACAGGCAAGATGGCTATTGGCTGAGGTGGGCTAACTGAAAAAACAAATAACAGGTGCTAGCCATTTGTCCCTCAACTCCACCGCTGCATCAGAATTCCCATTTGTTTGAACCACATATTCTGGAAAGAAAAAGTCACTTTATTTTACATTAATTTCTTCACATTTCATTATTTCTAAATAAACAAATGAGAGTTTAAAGTATTGAAAATAGCATGATGAGGAAAGGAGAGAACAGATGAGTAATTGTGAAGAAAGGCAGAGATAAATACCATCTCATGTTTCTGGACAAATTACAAGTAGAGTATTAAGGTTGCGATAATTGTAGAAAATTAATTTCTTTAATATTACAACTTGGTAGCTGTCAATGTGTGTGCTGAAAATGCAGAAAGTAGTGAGATGGAATTCCTGGCTATATATTTAACATAGCCTTTGTGCAGAGACTCAGCTGTGACAGCACTCTGCAGGAATTTGTTCACGTGCCTAATTTGCCCCACCTCCTAAGTTTTCCATTCTTTGAAAGAATGGATTTCTGAAGAGAATGCCGCAGAAGCAAATTCTCTGAGACTGTCAATTAACTCAACTCTCCGTATATCAGGTTTATCAGGAATCTCAGGAATTGTCAAGAAGTTGACCCTTCCAGAAATATTTTCACCCATGAACTGTTGTTACCTTGGCTGCCATGGGTCTGAATGGGTAACATGTGATAACAATGTGACAGCTGCCATGGAAACGACAGCTGAGCTGCTGTGAGAGAATGGGATATATGTATGCAGAAAAAGAAAATTGAAATGGACTTTATACTAGTTAATAGCAGCAAATAATACACCATGTAAAAATCCATTGTATTAAAATACTTTGGTAATTTGGGGACTTTTTGTCCCTGATTGATGTGGAATCTCTATTTAAAATCAGCAGCTCAATGAAGGTCTAATGTAGTAACCTGATTAATTCCATTCACTGTGGCACAAACCAAAAAAGCCTAAGATTTCCCTTGATACAATCTGGCCTCACAACTCGCACACAACAGATGCTGAAACTTGTAACTGTGTAACTGAATGAGACATTCACATTCTTCTTTCAGGTATAATTTTCTTCCAATTTGCTTTTGTAACTACAGTAATTTATTTCTCTACGGAAACACTTTAATAAATCTTTATAAAGATCACTCTATAAACCAAATCTATATAACTTTGTGCTGAAGATTAAATGACTTTTACTTTCAATTCAGTTTTAGTTGCACCGTTCTGATAGCTTTTTGATATAATCACTAGGGGGCAGCATTTACTAATCTTTAACATCTGTTCACAATCGGTAATTAATTGCTTCTCCCCATCCCTCCCAAGCTGTGTGAGGCCTATCTGAATGCTTCAGTAAAAATGTTGATGGCTTGAGGCTGGGCCTCCAAGCATGCACATTGTCAGCTTTGCCTGAGTACTGCAGATCAGCTACTGACGTTTGGATAACCTTGGCTCTGGAGTGCAGTTGCTGAAGGTTGAACAGCTTCCAAGTTCTGAAGAAGAGTTCCACTTGATTGGGAAGTTTGTTTGAAGTGAGATGTAACATTGTGGCAAGAAAGATTGAGAAAAGTTTTGGGGAAGTGATGTAGCCTTATTTGACATTAGTCTTCTCAGCAAATGGTTTTGTTATAGATACATTGGTTAGTTTCATGCCACTATGTTGTAAACTTAACAAGAAGATATTTCAGAGTGTAGCAACATTTGAGGCGTCTCACTGAAGGTGTCAAAGACTTTGGGGAGGTGAGAAAAGGCCACGCAGAGTGGCTGATACTGCTCCCTGCAGTTTTTTGTAGGCACAGTGAAAATCATGTTAACTTCAGTCACTGTCAGAAGGCTGTTGAGGGGCCTAGCAGAGACTTTCCCTGTGGCAGACTGTAGGAAGACCTCTTTGTAGTTACCATATTTAGGACTTGCCTCCTTTCTTGGAGGTTAATATTATGACATCTCTAATGCCTCTAGAGACCCACCCCTTCTCAGGTGTGGAGATGAGGCTGCAGATTTGTGAGTTTCGTTTTTCATCACCAAAGTTTAGCATTTCAGTGATCTGCTCCTGATGTCTTTCTTTGAGTTATGTATGGCCTTCTTGACTTCCTGTTGGTCAGAAAGGTTGACTTGGAATGTCCTCTGTGGGATGGAGGACAGAATACCAGATAGAAAGGTCTGAGGTATTTCTTCCAGAGAGTTTTAATATAGAATACATAAAATTGTATAGCACAATAACAGGAACAGGCCCTTCGCCCTACAATGTCTGTGCCGAACATGATGCCAAATTAAACTAATCATTCTGCTGGTAGTTAATCTATATCCCTCCATGTGCCTTATCTAACAGCCTCCCAAATAACACTATAGTATCTGATTACACCAGTACCGCTGGTAGCACATTCCCAGCCCCTACCACTCTGTGTAAAAAAAAAACATGCTCCACACATCTCCTTTAAATTTTCCCTCTCTGACATCTTATTAATCGACATTTTCACCCTGAGAAAAGGTTCTGACTGTCGACTGTATCTATGCTTTGCAAACTTTTATAAACTTCTATCAAGTCTTCCCTCAGTCTCGAGCACTTCAGAAGAAACAAACCAAGTTTGTCCAACCACTCCATGTAGCTGATGCCCTCTAATCCAGACAGCAACCTGGAAATTTTCTTCTGCACCCCCTCCAAAGCCTCAACATCCTTTCAGTAATGTGCCGACAAGAACTGTGTAACAAAAGTCTCATAAAACTGCAACATGACGTCCTAACACTTATACTTAATGCCCGACCAATGAAGCGAGGCACACTATATGCCTGCTTTACCACTCTACTTGTGGCATTGTCTGTTGCTCTGTCCTATTTCTAGCTCTCAATGAGATGGACTCTATAGCTCTAATAGCCAAGATAATTTTTATAGCACGGAAGAACTAGCACATGTCCGCAAGATGTTGTGCCTCCTGTGCTCTCTCCATCCACTGTCTGTTCTTCAGGTGGGGGTTTTCTGCTGGACCTCTGACTTCGGGTGTCCAAAGAAGGGGTGGCACAGTGGCACAGCGTTAGAGTTACTGCCTTACAGTGCCAGAAACCTGGGATCCGTCCCGACTACGGGTACTATCTGTATGGACTTTGTACGTTCTCCCCGTGACCTTTTATGGGTTTTCTTCGGGATCTCCGGATTCCTCCCACACTCCAAAGACGTACAGGTATGTAGGCTAATTGGCTGGGTAAAATTGTAAATTGTCCCTAGTGCGTACGTAGGATAGTGTTAGTGTGTGGGGATCACTAGTCTGCATGGACTCGGTGGGCCGAAGGGCCTGTTTTGACGCAGTATCTCTAAAATTAAAACTACAAAACCGTTGAGGAAAGGTCCGGGAATCAATCTAATACCCGTTAATCCAGCTAATACTCGTTAATCACGGCATCCTTCCAGTAAACCTCCTGTGCACCCATTCCAAAAACTCCAAGTTCCTTCCTGCAATGAGGTGACCAGAACTGCCCATGATACTCTAAATGTGGCCAAATCAAAGTCCGAAAAAACTGCATCATAACTTTCTAAATGCCCCAACTATAGCAAGCCGACTATATGCTTTCTTTACTGCTGTTAATTAGCTCTCCAGTCTCCCAGTCATTCTTCTTAAACCATATTTTCTTGATAGAGAAGCCAAGCATCGTATCACAGGTACCACTGATGACAGATGTAAAAATACCATTAGCTGAAGGGTGGTAATTGATAGGTTGCTTGAGATGCTGCTGACAAGAGCAACATCTCCTTGAGGCAATGTTTCTGTTGATGCTTTGGGGCCAGGTTGATGGAGATGGCAAAATGGATTAGGTGGTGGTCAATCCAGCAGGAATTAGTGCCTGTCACAGCACAGATAATCGCCTAGGGTCCTGGATTAAGAGATATAATGTAATAGGTGCTAGTGTTTGCACTGGGAATGTTGCCACGAGTGCGTGTGCTTGTCATTCTGTTGAGTAAATGTGGTTATTATGATGAAGCTGTGCTCCAAGCTTTCTGTGAAGACAATGACCCTGTTGGAATTAGCCTTCCCTACTCCATCGTTCCTTGCTAATCATGCCTTGTCAAAGGTTTCCATAGGAGAATGAGGATGTTCATTTTTTCATGGGGGCTTTGAGTACATCCTTAATTTTCTTTCTGTCTGCTTGGCAATCTCCTCCATGAGCTCAGAATGTCTAGTGTCAGACATGCAAACGATGCAGCCTCTGTATGCCCTCATGCTTGTTCAAACGATGTGTACACCGATATTTGTTCACTTATCCTTCCAGTGAATTTGGAAGATTTTGTGGAGACAGCATATTAGTGGTGTGTTCCCAGTGCTTTGAGGTATATCCTGTAGTTGGACCGTCTAAAAGCCGGCAGCGATCATTGCATATAGTACCACAGATTGATTTTCTTCTCAGGTCCTGATTCTCAAATTCCCTTTTGTGGATTAGAAGCTCCAAATTTATTTAAGGAATAGCAAATAAACAAAAAATCCTTTTATTATCCATACCATATGAAATATTTTCAAATGCTGACAATCCAAATCTCCCCAATTTTACAGAAGGCTTCTGAACATATTCTAACATGACCCAATTATCCTGCTGTTTAGCACACAAGTTTCCCAAAGATAACACTATTCATGGAGAACTATTTAAATATTTTCAAAACCTACTCTGAAATCTGTGATATCTAAAATTAAATGTTTGAAGATAATTATCAGGACAGAAATGTGAAAATCAAGCCATGTTAATCACTTTGACATGTGGGCATCTGTGCAATGTGGAACCTATGCTACTTCTCCTCTATAACAACCATCCGTTTGGGTCAATTCATGTTTCTATATTAACATTCACGAGGCAGCACATGAACATAGCTCTAAATAAAAGTCAATTCAGCAAAACAATATTTAATCCAACATTTCCACTACCTTCCATGTAACCCTATCACCAGTCACAGCTTTCCATTCCTTTCCACCTTCTGCACAAACCCACACCATTCGCAACACCATAGTTCACTCATCCCTTCCCACGCAAACGATCCCCTCCCAGGTACTTTCATCCACAGCCTCCCTCATATCCATCCAGGGACCCCACCAGCCCAGAGTCAATCCACAGTCCTGGAATACAAAGAGATTTCAATGTGTAGGGAGGAACTGCAGATGCTGGTTTAAACTGAAGATAGATACAAAAAGCTGGAGTAACTCAGCAGGACAGGCAGCATTTCTGGAGAGAAGGAATGGGTGACCTTTTGGGTCTGAAGAAGGGTCTCAACCTGAAACGTCATCCATTATTTCTCTCCAGAGGTACTGCCTGTCCACTGAGTTACTCCAGCTTTCTGTGTCCACCTGAAGAGATTTCAATGCTGGCTAGGATAGAAGTACAGACCTCTTTCAGACCAGACATGCTGGTCTCCTGGATTGGCATCATCACCAGTTTAAAGATGAAGATATAATACCCCACATTGAGCATTCAGTTTGACATAACCATCCATCTGCAATGGCCTTCTCCATGCTTCTGTTTGTCATTCCTCATCTGTGTTCTCTGGCCATTGCTTGCCATCTCTAAAAAACCTGTACATTAACTTTCCTTCACTTGAGATGCAAATCGACTACATGAAAACAAAACATTGCAGCAAACCTGAAATAAGAACAGAAAATAGCAAGAAATACTCAACCAGTCAGGCAGCATCTCTGGAGAGAGAGAAAGAAATCTGAAGAGTCTTGACCTGGAACATCACCCATTCCTTCTCTCCAGAGTTGCTGCCTGTCCCGCTGAGTTACTCCAGCATTTTATGCGTATATTTGGTAGAAACCAGCATCAGCAGTTCTTTTCTACCCAGAGAAAGAAATCATATTAAGTCAAAAATTCATCATCAAAACGACAAGCTACTGGTGCCAATACCTCATCTTGCCCTCTAACCTTCTGCCCGGATCAGAAATCTGCGTCAGCCTTCCTGCTGGGCTGGGTTAGGCATAGGATATTTCTCTATAGAGAGTTTACAATGATAAAAAAAACACAGCAAGGCTATACCTGTGGGCAATAACCTTGCTTGGAAACTGACCAGCACAAGGGCGGCACGGTAGCGCAGCGGTAGAGTTGCTGCTTTACAGCGAATGCAGCGCCGGAGACTCAGGTTCGATCCTGACTACGGGTGCTGCACTGTAAGGAGTTTGTACGTTCTCCCCGTGACCTGCGTGGGTTTTCTCCGAGATCTTCGGTTTCCTCCCACACTCCAAAGACGTACAGGTATGTAGGTTAATTGGCTGGGTAAATGTAAAAATTCTCCCTAGTGGGTATAGGATAGTGTTAATGTACGGGGATCGCTGGGCGGCACGAACGGTGGGCCGAAAAGGCCTGTTTCCGGCTGTATATATATGATATGATGATATGATAATGCATATTCTTTTAAATAGGGCGGCACGGTAGCGCAGCGGTAGAGTTGCTGCTTTACAGCGAATGCAGCGCCGGAGACTCAGGTTCGATCCTGACTACGGGTGCTGCACTGTAAGGAGTTTGTACGTTCTCCCCGTGACCTGCGTGGGTTTTCTCCGAGATCTTCGGTTTCCTCCCACACTCCAAAGACGTACAGGTATATGTAGGTTAATTGGCTGGGTAAATGTGGAAATTGTCCCAGTGGGTGTAGGATAGTGTTAATGTGCGGGGATCACTGGGCGGCATGGACTTGGAGGGCCGAAAAGGCCTGTTTCCGGCTGTATATATATGATATGATATGATATGATAAATAAAGCACACTTCTACAACGGAACGGGCAAGCGCACAGGGTCATATCTAGATTCATTGCTATCTTTATGGTACATTATGCATGATGCAGCTGTCATTCCCCTGCAGTCCTGTCAGGCTCTGAGCATGCTCATGTCAATTGTACTGGTTGGCAATTATAGGTCGCTTCATAGTTAATAGCAGATCCTTTTACAACATGCCTCACTATGTTGTGTGATCTTCTCTTTGGTGTGAACTTGTTTGTCATGAACAGTGGATCAGTCAGCATCTCTGGAGGACATGGATAGGCAACCTTTTGCGTTGGGATCCTTTTTCAGCCCTGACCCACAGAATTACTCCAGCACTGTGTTTTGCTCATGATTCTGGCCTCTGCAGTTCCTTGTTTCTCCATTTCACTGGGAGTTAGAGCTCGCACCTTGACATACTGTATCTTGTCAAGTCACGGTGCTTTCTTTCTGTATTGCACTGCATATCTTGTGTCGTACTTCTAGCCCTTCTTGCTTTCTACCTTATGCTTTGAGCCATGGTTCATGAAGATAACTTGGGCACCTCTCATGCATTGTGCCTCCCCTCTACTCTGATATCATTCACTGGGATCCCAATCTACTCTCCAAGTCAATGGATATTTTTAAGGCAGAGATAGATAGATTCTTGAATAGTACAGGTGTCAGGAGTTATGGGGAGAAGGCAGGACAATGGGGTTGAGAGGGAGACATAGATCAGCTATGATTGCATGGCGGAGTAGACGATGGGCTGAATGGCCAAATTCTGCTCCTATCACTTATGAACTTCTATGTGGTGCCTGGGGTGCGGAATCAGTACCGTGGTATATTTATTTATTTCTCCTTACATTTTTGTGCTATTCTCGAAAGAAATGGGTGTGTTGCCACCCTACGGCCAGGGTTAAGGACATCTCCGGACCTAACACGGGCAGGACTGTGAAACAGGTTTTGCCGGGGGAATACGAACAGCTAGAGTCTTTTAACAAACATAAACACAAATGTAATATCACTGGATTACATTCTGAGCCCTAAGTCAATTGGCAGAGGTTCAAACTAAGTTGAGGCTTGAATACGTGGCTGAAAGGCAGGGAGCCTGGGGTTTCCATGTTGACAATTAGACTTTACTCTAATTGTCACGGGACCAGTGAACTGGCAAATTTAATAATTTGGCTTTGTACTAAATATTGGGGGTGGTGTTCATGGAGGAAATATGGAAGGATTTAAAGAGAAGGAACAAAGTATTAACAGTGTGATGTAGGTAATGATAGGCAGAGTGTAGAGAAAGGCTCAGAACAATTATTGGTAGTGGTGCAGCAGGAAATAGATTCAAAGCAGGGAAAAATGTAAAACGTTTAAATAAAGGCTTCATTATCTGAATGAATGAAGTGATGATCCGATACCTTGAACAGAAATAAATGTCAGCACAGTGATGCAGCTAGTAGATTTGCTGTCTCACAGTTCCAGATTTAATCCTGAACTACAGCGCTGTATGGATGAAGTTCTGTGCATTCTGTCTGTGACCGTGAGCATTTCCTCTGAGTACTCGACTTTCCTCTGAAAATTACCCCTTGTTGTGATAGAACATGGGAGTGCAAAGTCAATGTGAATATGGGGAGAATAACATAGGATTGATGTAAATGGGTGTTTGTTGGCAAGAATTTGACGGGCAAAAGGCCTTTTTCCATGCGTACCACTCCATGAATTGCATTTAATTTGATCTAATGGTATGTATATGTTGATGAGGCCACAAACACACCATGGCTGGGAAGTGATACAAGAGGTTACAACATTTTGGAATGATAGGCAGAATGAAATATGAAGTGAGTAGCTGATTTAATAATGCATGACATTAGGATAATGACAAGAAGTGTTCTTTTGCTCAGAAGAACAGGAAGTGGAATCAGTTTGCATTGAAAGAAGAAATAATAAACAGTGGAAAACATTGGACTGATCATCAGTTCAAAAATATATAGGGTCTCTAAGAAAGATATAAGGTAACCACAAGTGACTTTAATAACTAGACAAATCGAAGTGGCAACAATAGCCTGGGAATGAATTCATGGAATGCATTCTAACCACGTTTTTGGAACCACTTATTTTTCAAATTATGAATAATTTACTTTCATCTCAATTCTGTAGGTTTCAAAGTTAAGTCATGTGGGTGACAATGCAGGAGACACTGGCCAAAGGAAGGACAGTTGGACCTTGAGAGGGCAGATAGATGGGTTCATTTAGTCCTTGTTGAATCTTCTGCTGCTTATGCTTGCCTTCCGCGTGCTTCTGCAACATAAATTTGAAGTACTCAACGCATTCCATGATATTTCTCCAGTACAGTATTTTAAGTAGTTTTAGGCTGGAGTGGATGTTATGTTTTCTCAAGGAGGTTTTGAGGATGTCCTTGAAATATTTTCTCTGTCTTGCAATTGCTTGCTAAGACAAAGAATGGAGTAGAGGACTTGCTTCAGTGTCTGGAATCAGGCATATGGACAACATGAACGATAAATCAAAATTAATTGAGCGTGATTAGAATCTCAGTGCTAAGGATGATGACCTGAGTAAGGATGCTGACATGGGTCATCAATCCTGCCAGTGAATCTGGAGGATTTAGCAGAGGCAGCATTGGCACTACTTTTTAAGTGTTTTGACATGCCTTTATACATTGTACCCAACCAGGTAACAGCTTATTTTGAATTTGGTCACGTATAATGAGGCGGAATAAATTAGTAATCTCTTGCTGAAGGATTTTATGGGTTGTGAATTTCACAACCAGTTTGACATGATGAATTTAAATCTGAAACTAGACTCTTAAATACGTAGAAATGATGAGAAAGATTTGCAAATTGGATTAAAAGGTATGAAGGTAGGTAAACTGTGGCAGATCTTCAAAGAATATTTCATAATTTTCAACAGATCACAGTAGGCAGCACAGTGACACAGCTAATAAAACTGCTGCCTCACAGCTCCAGTGTTCAGGGATATATCTGACCTTATGTTTTGTCTGTGTGAAGTTTGCACCTTCTCCCTATGTTAGTTTAGTTTAATTTAGAGATGCAGTGCAGAAACAGGCCCTTCGGCCCACAGAGTCTGCACCAACCAACGATTCCCACACATTAACACTATCCTACACTGGGGACAATTTTTACATTTATACCAAGTCAATTAACCTACAAATCTGTACATCTTTGGACTGTGGGAGGAAACCGAAGTTCTCAGAGAAAACTAACGCAGATCACGGGGAGAACGTACAAACTCCATACAGATAAGCACCCGTAACCAGGATCGAACCCGGGTCTCTAGAGCTATAAGCGCTGTGAGGCAGCAACTCTACCGCTGCGCCACCGTGCCCCTCCTGATGATTGTTGATTTCCTCCGTGTGGTTCCGTTTCCTCCCACATCGCAAAGAATGCCCCAAGCATGTAGATAGTGGTAGAATATTTAAGGGAGTTAATGGGAATATACGAAGAATAAAATGGTTTAAGGTATGATTCATATAAATGTGTTCTTAACATGCTGCCTAAGGTAGAATGGGCTAAACTGTCTGTTTCTGTGCTATATTTCACCCTGATTGTGATATCACTTCTCCATAGTGTCATTATTTTTCTTTCAAGAAGTAATGAATACAGGGATGATCCAACTCTGGCTAACTAAATAAGTTAATAAGCTAACGATGGTGCTAGATTGAAAGGAAAATCTTTTTAAATTGTGATCGTTTGCAGCAGGCACAAGGAATAAAAGAATTTTAGAAACCAGCCAGCAATTCTTAACAATATTAATAACAGCAACGAAAGCCATGTTGTTCACTTGGAAACTGTGAGACCAAAACTAATAATCAAATAAGGAAATATCTGGCAAAGTTAAATACTTTGTATTTGTGTTCAAAAATATCTATAGCACAGCAATAGTAGTAGATAATGGGCAGATAGAGCATGGAACGTAAAATCATTAAGGAAAAAATACCGAGCTAACCAATAAGTCAATAAGCTATTGATTATAAATATATAAATATTGTATGTCCCATATCCAAAAGAGGTGGCTTTGGAATAATTATGATAAGAGATCAATGACCATAAATGTTAACTTCATTAATCTCTCCCCCGATATTTTTACCTATAGATTAGAGTCATTGAATCAAACAGCATGGAAACAGGCCCTTCAGCCCAACTTATCCATGCAGACCACGAGGTCCAATCTGAGCTAGTCCTATTTTCCTTCCAGCATTTCTTTTTCATTTCAGATTTCCAGAATCTGCAACATTTTATTGTGATTGTGAATGCTTTGACTGTCATCTTCTAAAATTCTCTAGATCTGGACTCATTCCAGCGGATTGGAAAGTGGTAAATGTAATGCTCCTACTTAATCAAGGGGAAGCGAGTAAGCAGACTTAAAAGATACAGCAGGTCAGTTGTCCTAGCATCAGCCACCAGGAAAATGTCGGAATCCTAGTGGGGAATAATGTCAAAGCACTCAGAAAGATATAACATTAGTGAGCAGAGTGAAAAATTGTTTTATAGAAAAGTCATGTTGGGGCATCCAACTAGCAGGTAACATAAAATGGAGCCAACGGAAGTCATTTGGATTTCAGAAAGATAGTCGATCGGGTGTTGCATCAATTTTGCACATTTTACCTCATTGGTAGAGATGACGAAAGTGGGTACATATTCTATGGACCGGGAATTGGTTAATAGACTAAAGACAGTGTAAGGGTAAATTGGTTATTTTATTACAAACAGTAGAGTGCCTTAGGAATCATTACTGGAACCTGTTAATTAATATCTATATTAACCACTTTGATGAAATAATTAAATGTAATGTTTCCAAAAAGGGAGCATAATGCAGAAAGTTTATGCTAGAATTTAAAAAAAAAGTACGGTATTAATTTAAATCTAAAAAATCTTCGTGAGTCCTTGGTTAATAATAAATGTAATTTAACTATTCAGGTTTTCTGCATGAATTTTACTGCCATGTTTCATCTATTAAAATCTAACTTTGGGATTTGCATTTGTTTATTATTGACACATGTACTGAGATACTGTGAATAGCTTTGTTTTCATGCTTTCCTTTCCAATCTAACGAAACAAACAGAGCAAAGAGAAGAATGCCAGAGTGCAGTGTTATAAATTACAGTTACAGATAAACTCGTTCAGATACGAA